>NW_022601406.1:1845596-1851927 GCF_009176505.1 Sitodiplosis mosellana | reverse complement strand
TGTGTGTGTGTGTGTGTGTGTGTGTGTGTGTGTGTGTGTGTGTGTGTATTCTGTTTTGTCGTGGTAGGTAGAGCGGGTGTTGATTATCCGCTGCTAGGCGCTGTACCTTATACCAATTTCTATTGCGATGAACAAAAGTATCCGGGCTTTTTTGCCGATACAGAAACTCGATGTCAAGGTGCGTATTTAATTCTGTTCAGTGCTGTTTCAATCATTGTTTTTAATCCAACTTCAATACATCTCATTGAATATTTTAAAACAAATGATTCAATTCATGTCATTTTTTGTTGTTGTTTTCTTCTCATATGTTATAGCCTGGCATTATTGCGATATCGATGGTCGGCAAGCCACTTTTCTTTGCCCAAATGGAACGCAGTTTTCACAAGCCGTTTTCGTGTGTGACTGGTGGTTTAATGTTCGGTATATTGTTTAATTGATTTTTTATAGGATTTATTTGGTGAAGATAATTATATTTCTAATGAGATTTTTAATATTCTTTTTCCTTCTTTGGTTGTTCAAATTCTAATATGAATGATTTTTTCCTTCTTTCAATTTGATTCTATTGAATTTAACCGTCACCTGCTCCTCCGAAAAATATTGAAATTTATCCCATTGGATAGAATTCTACCCAAAGAGCAGGTAACGGTTAAATTTACAATTATTAATGCTGTTGTTTGGTTTTATTTTTTCAGATGCGAACTATCACCACACTTGTATGAGATTAATGCGAGATTATATCAGAAACCAAAAGTGAATCCTACACAACCACATCGAGTCATAACAAAAGATCTAATCGACAGTATATTTAATTAAACAAAACAAAAACAAAATCAAACAGAGCAAAATTTGTGACTACGAGCCTATAATTGGAAAATACCGTAATTTTAAGTTAACTTAACATTATTTCATCCTACTCGGTATTCTATCTGTATATCTTTTTCTCTTTGTCTATCCATTCTCTCTGTCTCTCTATCTTGCTTCTTTTCTCTCTCTCTCTCTCTCTCTCTCTCTCTCTCTCTCTCTCTCTCTCTTTCATCCGTAGATCAAAACTAAAGTTACCGGAAATGCAAACAATCATACAAACACACACAGATCTAAATTGTAAAGTGAAGAAATATTTGAAATAAATATTCGATTAAACATCAATTTCATGCTAACATTCGAAAACATTAAATAACGAAAACATTTATTAGCTAAGCGAGGCACTTTGATTGAATACATTCTCGCTACAATAAAAGATTGACGATGACGATGACAACGAATGGAGCGGCATCTGAAAATATGGATGTCTATTCGGTTCAATGTGTATTTAATTTGGGAATTTCATCGCTGGATGACTATATCGAATGGGTTGATTGAAGTAGGGAACATTTCGTATTGAAATGCCTTTAGGTTGAGAGAGGAACGCAGTCACAAAATACACATACAAACAAATGAGACGGAAAAAAATGCATGCCAGCTCAATTCTCTGAGTGCGTTTCACAAAATTTATCAAATTCACATTATAGTTACTATTGTTCGGGCCAAATGCTGTAGTAGCAGCAGCAGAAACAGCAACGGTAGCAGTAGCCCGGTAAAAACATATCGCTTTTGTTATAGTGGACGATGTTGAAGCGTGCAACCTGTGAAAAGGTTTGTACTATTTCACCTGCAACGATAGAAACAATGGGCAATGTAAATAGCCAATTCAATTGAATTGAATTGAATTCAAGTCGAAAATTGAATGCCATGACCAATACCCACCACTTTGGTTGGTTCGCTTCTATGGACTGTGATTTTTTTTTCTTCATCTTTGTGTTTTGATTTTCTTTTTGAATATTTAGAAACTAGCACCATCTGCGCATAGTACACAGTTTATTTCTCTTTCCAAAAAATCAAATTCAATCATTTCGCATGGTTTTCATTTTGGTCGTTTTGCGGTGTTCATTCAACGGCTTATAGTTGGTAATGCTTTGCCACCGTTTTCGTGAAAAGCACTTACGACGCAAAACAGAAAGGAAAACAACATCAGAAGAAAAAAAAACATTTGATACGATCATTTGGTCTGTGTTGCACTTTTTATATTCTTCATTTTTCTTTGTGGTTTGGTATGACGTTCAAAAAAAGTTATTATTCCCTTCTCCATCATCGTAGAGGAAGTGTGAATAATTAGCAAATCAAATTAAAATGTTAGCAACGAAGAAAACGTGGGAAGCAATTCTTGGGGTTTTTCTTCATCATCTTCGTCAATTCGCATTTTCCGAAAACTTTTCGGCGATACACAGCCAGCTTCATCGAGACGCTTCGAATGAAGGCGTTGAAGTGTGGCAATGCTTTACACTTTAATACATTCATTAAGAAATTCGAAAATGCCATATCAAAGACGGGATTCAGTGTAGCGAATTTAATCGGTTTTCATGAATAAATACATTGAAAGGAAACATTTTTGCCAGCATTGGCAAAAATTCAAGCATATTTGGACATCGCATTTGGCATTATAACATTTTTCAACATGATGTCACACAGGAGAAAGTTTGTGTTGCATATTTATTTTTTTCTTTTGCACTACGCGTGCAGTTTCTTTCTATTTTACTTTCAAACGATAAATACATATTTTATATCGCATTATGCATTTCGAGTGTCAATCGAGTGATATTAATTACATTCGTAATAAAGGCGTTACATTAAATAATAATTTTTATTAATATGTCTGCCGCATAGTATGGATACAAATATTTAATTTGTCGATGGTAATAATATATTTCTTCAATATCCATCACCAAATTGACAAGCTAAATTGAAAACTATGGTTTTGAATAATTGAAAAACCCGAAATTTTTTTAATATTCATATGGAATGAAAAAGAGAGAGAGAGAAGCTTTTGCGGTCTAGCTGTCATTACCATTTTTTCTGTTGTTTTTAATTATATGGTAACACGATTGAATCGAATCGTTCAGTTTTTCTCCATTAGATATTTCAATCAATTCGTCCATTAAATGCATTTTCCCATCGATCAGATGTGGAATGAATGATTCCAATGCGATTTTTCTAGATGAAACTGAAAATTTGAATTTTATTGAACGTTTTATTTTCGCGGTAAATCACTGATACCAGATAGCCTAGGGGGAAGTATCATTTTTTTTTATCGAAAAAATTCATTTATTTTAGTGTGTTTTAAAAGATATTCACTCCTATCCACAGAATATCCACAAAATATCCACTCATATTCATAGATATTCAGTGTTTCTTATTTTGACGGTTCAGCCGTTCTCACCAGCCGCCATCTTGCATTTTTTTAATCTAAATTTATTCACGTATATTCACAATATTTTCGAAAATTCAATGAGAAAATATCTACATATAATAGAGCCCCTAGCAGATAGCTGTTTGCTGTCTATAGCAAAGTTTTAGAGCACATCGAGTTCCAAGACAAAATCGGTAAATGTTATCAGACTCTGATAATCAGAGTGAAAGAAAATCGAGGAAAACCACACGCAAACACATATGTTATTTTCTAAAAATTTGATTCCAGAAAATGACATACCTTCTATCACGTCCCATCGTTGGAGAAATACTTATCTTGTTAAATAAATGTGCAATTCGAATGATTCTATGGCGTTCATCTTCACCACTAAGGTGACCAACCGTACGGATTTTTGCGGGACAGTACGGATTTTTCAGTCTTTCCGCGGATTTTTTCTCATGTCCCGTCCGGTACGGATTTTTGCCGATTTTGTACGGATTTGTACGGATTTTCGGAATTTAAACAAAATGAAAAAAAAATCTTTAACCAAATCTCTAAATTCGTGAAATACACATCAAAAATGTATACAGAACTTATGCAAACAATTCCAGTTATTGATATATCATTGTTTTTACTGTTGTTTTTCAATTCTTAACTTCTTTTAATCGTTCCGTCGATGAAACGAGTTTGCATCAACTCAAATCTAATAGTGTGAGCAACTGAAATCGATTTTCAGAAAACCAATAATGTAAGCAACTAACAAACGACGTTGACATTGCATGCAGCATGAGTTGTCAACAAACATGTCAACGAATCATGGCAACTTCTCCTAATATAAATATTTTCGTCATCATAATTTTGTTTCTGGATTTTTCGATCATAATTCAAAAAGTCAATCGTAACCATTTATTCGTACTTATGAGTAGTTAAGAAAGATGCAATGAGTTCAGTTCACTCTCTGAAGCTAAATCGATCATATTGATTGAAAGACAATTGCTTGTTTTGTCGTGTGTCTTTTAATACGAAATGTCGCGCCGAAAATGTGTGTTCAACCAAGACCTTCAAAAGAAGTATGATTTTTTGAGAAAAAGTGAAACTAATGACATTAAGGTTCATTGTACGATTTGCAAATCCAAAATAAATATTTCTTCGGATGGAAATCAAACTTAGATTATTCGTGCATTGAGTTCTACAACATGTTAGAAGGCAATCAAGATTTGATAAAAAAAAATTCGCTCAAGACAAATATGCTTTCAAGAATGAGGAACAAGATCAAACTGTAGATTTAAATATGTCAATCGATGAGAATTTTTGATTTATTTTCATTGATACCTCAGAAGAGAAATATTTAAATGTGTTTCATACTATCAAGAAATAAAAATATCACTTATTTTCAGTCTTTTTACATGTACCGCATTTTTGTACGGATTTTTTTTTCAGTGTACGGATTTGTACGGATTTTTCAAGTAAATTTCACTCATTTGTACGGATTTTCACTGAAACAGAGTTGGTCACCTTATTCACCAGTGGTGAATCACCACTGACATGACCCGAAATTTATGAATGAAATCATGAATCGCATCAAAATAAATGAAAAAACAAAAACAACAATCTAAAACAATAATTGACAAAATGATTGAAATAATCGATGATCTCATGAAATTGTCGACAAAAGTAAGTATTTTACATTTTAAATTTCAATTTTTGTTCCTTCAATATTTCTCTATTTCCAATTAAAATCCATCACAAGCAAAAGCCACAACTTCAAATTGCGAATGGCGAAATAAAAAAAAAAGTCGATTCAATGGCTCAAAATCAAAAACCATTCCAATTCCAAAGTAAATTGATTTTACATCTCATCCATCTATCCACTAAAGATGAATCGACTGTTTAAATATGATGATAAAAATTGTACTGAATCTCAGTGGATCTTCCACTTACAGGCAGAATTCATTTGATTGCTCTATTTCTGTTCGGCAGGAGAAAGGGTTCCCTTCAATATATCGAATGCTTTTACCATCGTCGTTCGATCTTTTGTCATTTCATTTCATTCCGAGCGTATAATCAAAAGCCATGTGATTGCAGACACGCTCACTCCATCACAGGAGGGAAAAAAACTACCATGGATAATGAAGAAAAACGTGTCGCATCTACTTCTGTCCAATTTGAAATTGTAAATCAGCAGGCACTCAGAAATAGAAGTGATATATGTGTGTTTGTGGAATGAAACCGAAATAGAAACACACATGAATGGAAAAAGAGTGAAAACGGATTGAAGCGCGAAATATGGACAGTGAATCTTTAGCCACAATGTGTTTTTTCCACAAAAACCATACGCTTTAAAAATGATTGAATAATTCAAATGGCATATTCACAAAGCGTCAAATGAGCACAAAGTTTCGATGTATTCTGTTTTGAGTTTGTTGGTTGTGTGCGGTGAAAGCTATTTTTCCGATTCACGTCGGAAAGTTAGAGAGATAGGGAGAGAGAGAGAGAGAGAGAGAGAGAAAGAGACAAAATTTGATGGGGAGGCGGCTTGAATGGAATCGATGGAATAATTTTTGGAATTACTAGCATACATATATATAAAGTTTACTCGAATGTAAATTGATTGAAGGGTTGGCAAAAGCACTAACTTTTTAATGGTGGCAATAAATGAGATCAAAGTACATGGACAATTCGAAATCAATTATTTCCAAGTGTCTGTTCTCTACATTCAGTGTATGTATGTGTTTGTAAAATGGTAAAGCAGCTCGATTATCTGATGATTTATTCAAAAGACTAACAATATTTTCATATAACGAAAATGCCCACATCGCAAATACCTTCTGACAGTACTTATATATTTAGTTTCATCGTGTTGCTGCTGCTGTTTGTGCCGATTCCACCCGCCTGTCGTCAACTCTATCCTTGCAGCCCCTCTCCGGGCTGCCGTCGTCTTCAACCTCATCGTCAACGTGTGTTTTCATACCATTTGTGTGGTAAATTTCCATTATCGGATGTGTTTCTTTATTTTCCTTGCGATCTATGTACTCAATTTTTTTTCCTTTCTCTCTCTCTCTCTCTCTCTCTCTCTCTCTCTCTCTCTCTCTCTCTCTCTCTCTCTCT
>NW_022601406.1:1812464-1845586 GCF_009176505.1 Sitodiplosis mosellana | reverse complement strand
TCTCTCTCTCTCTCTCTCTCTCTCTCTCTCTCTCTCTCTCTCTCTCTTCGCTCGCCAATTGAACGTAAAGAAAAGAGCGCCGGAAAGACCATTTCCAATGTATGTATTTTAAATTTGCGCACAAATACAAAAAAGAAGACGGGAAAGAAATGAAAGAGAACCAGAAGCGGTAGAGGAAGCAATAGACAGTCATCGTCCAACGACTATGAATAAACATTAAAAGGACAAGTAAAATTCAATAAGCATACAATGAATTATACAAAACAGAAATGGTGTGAGTCGAGTATGGAACATAAAGCGAATCAGAATCAGAGAGAATAAGAGAACCGATGGAAATGGAGAGAAAAAGCGAAAAAAAAGAGCATATTTGAATGAGCAGGAAAAATTCCTTTATCACTCTCAATAAATAAACACAACAAGAGGAACTCTTATATGAAAAAGAGCGATAAATACGTTGTGAAAATTGCACAATTTTTGAGGTAAACACACAGTGTGTCACACACACACATATATACCCGGGGGTGAGAGAGACAGAGAGAGAGTGAGTGAGTCAGTGAGTGTCGAGCTTATGCGTTATACATAAAACTTAATTCCTCTTGACAGTTTTTGTATATTTTTCAATTGGAAATGCTTCACTCACAAACAGTGATTAAATAAAATGCAACTTCAACTACTTACGATATCGAATTTATAAAAAAACTTGTATATATTTTCATACACTGTACTGTGCATTATGGTGCGGTCACTTTTTTTTTTAAATTGATATTTTCAATTTTTGTGTTCATTTTCCATCTTTTGCAAGCATGGTTAAACATCTCTCTGTTAAAAGGGAATCAGATAGCAAGAGAGGGAGAGAGAGAGAGAGAGAGAGAGAGAGAGATCGTGCGCCCATTGGCCAATGATTGAACAATCATTCAACATTTTGCAATTTCATGTTCATTTAAGTGCCTATTTGGAGAGATCAACATTCGTCTATATGGACAACATTGCACTGTAGCTGAGTCCTTTCCACCTCAGTTACTGAGTTCAAAGCGTTTTTAATAGAATTTTTCTCGCCTTTTTTCCCCCTCCCTCTCTCCCTTTCTCTCTCCCACTTGCGCGCGTATCATTTTGTCTTTTTCGGTCGTTTTTGGTTAGCATTTTTCAGGTTTTTAATATCAATTTTGTTTGTTTTTACAAATGTACGAGTCGCTCAGTCAAGAGGAATAAATATCAAAAACTCACATTTTGGTAAATGAATATATATTCCAAAATTGGAATGTGTGTGCGTTGTTTTTTTTCTTTTTTAAATAATTTCAACAAATTGATATGGCCACTATGTACTGACTATTGAAACTATTTTTTTTCTCTCGAATAACAGTTGACTCAAACTACCACCCTCTTCTCGTGCCAATTCCCAGTATCATTCAGGAAGGAAACAAATCATTGCTTTTTTCTATTTGAGTTTCTTTACCGTTCGGTTTTTATTTTTTGCGTATCAATTATGTCATGCATTTTTAACGACAATTTGGTTTTGTTTCGTTTCGACCGTAATTATCGAATTATAAATGGATAAATGTTCTGATCAAACAATAGGTACACTTAGGGAAATGTCTATTAAAATTTAAGTTAAAAATACTGTAATTTTTGCGCCAAATTGGAATGTGTTTGAAAAAAAAAAGTTGCGATCAAATCGACTCACCTTTTGCTCGCTCCCCGCTGTTAAAATTAGTTTTATCGATTCCATAGTTTCTGAGTCCCCTCTCCCACACAAACAAAAATGCATTCATTATTTCAACTTATAAATATTGAATTGATACTTTGATGTATATGTTTGTTGTCTTTGAAACGGTTCTCGATTACAGTGCTTGCTGTATGTCAAGATTTCGATCGAGATTTAAACCAATTACCAAACATAAGATACCAAACGGTTTTTTTTTTCTTTCTAAAATTAGAGTCGCGCTCAACTTATGGCAAACGCAATAATATTTAACACGTGCAGTGCTAGAGAAAGAGACTGGATGAAAAAGTGGCGACATGCGGCTTGGTTATAATATTGGGTTGGTGTGGATTTAGATCTCAGATTTCTCTTACATATGGTTCATATCCCAATTTTTTTTTTTTTCAAGTGTCTTGAAACTTCATCCAATTCCGAATTCGGAATAAGTGCCAAAGTGAGGCCATTCTCACTTATGAGCGAGCGAACAGACATTTTAGCTGAAATAAAAGGAAAAAACATACACAAATTTGAATAAACAACTGAAGAGTGAAAAAAAAGAGTCATTATTGCCTGCCTGCCGTGATTTGAATTACATGTGTGCAGACATCGTTCGCGTTGCAACTATGAAACAATTTATCGTGTGCACAGCACAGTGATTGCAATTGTGTTGCCAATGGATTTGTTTGTTTGGTTTTTTCATCGAAGAAAAAAAAACAGAGTTTTGAATTTATCTTGCTCAACACACACACACACACAACACATATTTTCAACATGGAATTGTGTTGGAAGCACAGAGCAAGAGAGAGAGAGAGAGAGAGAGGCGAAAAACACACAAACAACAGTGAAAAGATTTAATTTGTAATCGTCTAATGATGAGAATAATGGTCCATTGTTATTTTCATATTAAAGAGGCTGAACTGAAGAAGTGACACATTTTCATCGAACTGTTGTTTTTAGCTTTGTTCATTCGATCGTTCGTTCGTTCGTTCATTTGAATTGGAAAAAAGTATTAATGAATTGGCCGGTTCTGATGTCTCATTCAAATTTCGACAACAATAAAAACGACAACAGCGACGATAACAACGTCTGTTCAGGTGTCTATTTTTCTTTGCGGTTTTTGTCTGTTCGACAAATGGTTTGGCATTAAATGAATATGCTAGACATATGGCTCTGTAGTTGAAAAACTGTTATCGGTGGTGTTGGTGTTCGTATTGAAATTGAGCTTATATGCGAAGACATTGCTATTTGAATAAATTTCTTGAATGGTGAACATAGCGAGAAAAAAAAATCAGAGTGTAAAAACGAAACGAAACGTACAGAGAAAAAAAAACAAAAGCATATCGACGGTCGTGCAATACAGAACAGTGCTCATAGCAGCTTTTTTTTGTCAATATTACTATGTTTTTTTTTCTCTCGTCGTCGTCTTTTACTCGCTTCTTTCGCTTCTTTCTGATTATTTTTCTCTTTCCATTTCATTTTCTTCACGTCGTGCTACAAGCTAGCATCTGTTACCTCTTTCACATTCATTCGAAATGGCATATTCTGCTTTCTTTTGCCAACAAATAAAAGTGGCAGTAGTAGCAATACTTTCGAGAGTGAATATCGTCGTATTGTGAATTTAGCATGCATAACTGCTGATCCGATCACCGTTGCGATATCTCTCTCTCTCTCTCTCTCTCTCTCTCTCTCTCTCTCTCTGTTTATCTCATGCGATGATTGTCACCTTCGTTTTCATTTATTGAGCGAGCGGGTGAACGATTCAAAGTATGTACAACTCATTTGTTGACCTTGCATTTTTCTGTACGCTGTGCGTACAAGATTTGGACATTGAATCTAAACTGTTTTTTTAGAGCATCAAGTGATTCATTAGCAGCATAGATAAGTGTCAGCGTGTTGATTAATGTCAGCCCATTGATTTAAATAAAAATTGCATGCAATGCACAAACATCACAGACATTCGCCGCGCCGCTGCCATGATTGCTGCTGCTGCCATCGTCGACACTGTGACCGACTCATTCCAAATGAGTCATTTTTTCGCATTGAATTTGAAATATATTTTATTTTTGAAATTAAACTAAATGAAGTCTTTGATTCCGACTAATTGTAATGCAAGAGCGACACATACACACACACAGACAGACTCTTGTTTCTTCTTGCATTTGATCAAAATTATAGACGACTATAAATAAAGTTAAGAGGAGAAGAAGAAGAAGAAGGAAAAAAACGGTTAGCTGCAACTACACAACAACTCATTTATGCGCACTCAGTATTAAATCAGCGGCAGTTTCTCCTTTCACTTTTCGGCTTGTCTCACAGGCTAAGTATAAAATCGAAAATAAAGCAGAAAAAAAAATATTTAATACTTTGAGCAAGGTTAAAAAAGTTCATGTATCGTGCATATAAACAAAATAACAACGATTGAACAAACACAAAAAAATAGATATAACTAAATAGCAACAAAAACATACACCGTCCAACACACACACACACTCACATGAGCACCGTATCATTTGAATTCTACGCTAAAATATTAAAATTTCACTTGTAGACACGGCCGCTCACACAAAATGATCGCGTATTTCCCACTCGTGTCATTTTATCGGATCAATCATGCTGTTCGGCATTTAAACTAAATTGACGACAATAGTATCAAATGGCTGCATACATAATTTCCAAATCATTCGTTCTGATCTACTTCTAAAAATGTAAATAGCCGGAGCTGCGGCTTTTAATACATTATTGACGAGCTATTTGACATTTTTTTGTTTCTGCGATCGATTTTTTTTTCTGAACTGTGTGCGACGAGTGGGAAATAAATGTCACTATGCCTTTAAATTGTTTTTTTATTCTTCTATTACTATGTTTGAGAAGTTTTGAGAAGTTTTTCGCACACATCAAAATCACCGAAAAAGTCACAATCGGTTTTGCTGCCGCGGTTGTTGTTGTTTTTATTTTTGGACATACCATCTGGTTACTGCTCTTTGTCAAAATGAGTGAGTGAGTGAGTGGAATGAATTGAAAACCTGTGTTCTTCACATTCCAATGAAACCAATGGTTTTTGCCATTTTTGAACATACCGGAACAATAAAACGATACACTTTGATCGAATGCTCGCACGAACTCATTGAATTCATGCGTTTTATACATATTTACAGCCCGGAAAAAAGACATCCGAAAAAAAAGCGTCCAAATTTTAAAAGTCACATCATTATAACTGTCGCTGTTTTTTTTTCATCAGGTCTTTCGACATTTCATTATTACGGTGAAAATCCGTTATTATTGTTCTGGCTTTCCCCTTTCATTATTGTGTCCACCACGCACTCGGCCACTCGATTTTCTTACTATTGTTTTTTTTCTCTTGTTGTTGTGAACTGGTAAATGGTTACGCATCGAATTGGAATCATTATTTTATTGAAAATGGGCCCAATAAAATCTAAAGACATTAAAACACAATAAAGAATTGAAATCGTTTTCAACCATATATTAATAACAATACTATTGATAGAAGCAATTAAGCGGCGTATCTATTGTCGGAAAGAAGAAATAAAATCATCATCATCATCAGTAGCAGCAACAAGAGATAAATGCAGCCGAATCCGTTGAAATGAAGACCGAGTCAGTTAGCGCACGCATTCAAACACGCATGGATAAATTAAGCGAAAGAAAGAAAGTAGCAAATCGAATCAAAAGAAGCAATGACGATGCGAATGAGAGAGAGAGAGAGAGAGAGTGAGTGCGTTCACTTGCTCGCTCGCTCGCTCGATTCGCAAGTCGCACAGGCTACACGGGCTACTATAAATTTCCATGATGAAAACAAAGATCAAACGAAAGTACTTTGCACAAATATTGTGAACTTTTAACAAGGTTTACCTTTTTATTACACTTTGCACCCATCGTTTCGTCGTTTTTTCAGCTGCTTTTCACGCCTTTGCTGCAAGTTCCGCTTTCCAGGGTCTGAGCACACTTAATTATAATTACGATGGAGTTGAAATGGTAGAGAGAGAGAGAGAGAGAGAGAGAGAGAGAGAGTGTGTGTGTGTGTGAGTGAACGAAAAATCTCCCACTTGTTCTCTTTCTCTTGAATTAAAACTGAACTCGTTCGTTTTTAACTGTTGGATTCTGAATTTGGTTTTTTTTTCTCGCAAATTTTCATTTTCGGGTGTTATGCTTTCGAAAATGCAGTTTGCTTACCAATAAAATGTCTACGACAAGCATTAAAAACTTTATCCA
Organism: Sitodiplosis mosellana; assembly: GCF_009176505.1. Classification (NCBI taxonomy): domain Eukaryota; kingdom Metazoa; phylum Arthropoda; class Insecta; order Diptera; family Cecidomyiidae; genus Sitodiplosis; species Sitodiplosis mosellana. The sequence continues at coordinate 1,839,657 of NW_022601406.1, read as the reverse complement.
CCTTCTCAAAATTGTGTTCATCGCGGCGGTTAAGTTTGTCTATCGCTGTTCGACTATGGAAGAAACGGAAAAAACACCAGCCAACAAAACCATTCTCATCACATTTACAAAAGAAAGGAATTCTCTGAATAAACATAATAAATTGGACGCTTTTGACAATCACCGTCCGAGGGAAAGACAGACAATGCTGACTGAATCACCTTACTAAAGGTGCAGAGTGTGTGTATGTGAGAGAAAGAGAAAGAGAGAGAGAGAGAGAGAGAGAGAGAGAGAGAGAAATACGAACAGCAGTAGTCACTAATTACCAGTCCTGCCATTCTAATATGTTCATCATTTATGAGTTTCGTGGTGAAAATCTCATGAAATATTTACAGCCTCTCTCTATCTATTTCTCTCTTCGTTTCTCCTGTTCTACGGAATAATGTTTCTGTACAACAAAACAGCAAATCATCGGTTGTAATTGACATCAATCACTTTTTTTCTTCATTGTCATAAATTGCAAGCGTTTGCAGAGGAAAAACGCGGGCCAAGAAAGGCCATCTTATGAAAAAAAAAATCAATGCCCTCATCAAATCGTTTTTCATTTATGGCTTGTGTGTCTTTTGTGCACAAGAAAATTCATGCATTACACAATTTCATTTAAACTTAACCGATTTCCATCCACTAATTCTATGCTATTATGGGCTGTAACATAATTTTTTTTTTAAATGCTGTTTAGTAAAACATAAGAATCGTATCAATTTGTATATTTAAATCATTAGCTCTAAAGCATGTAACTGAATTCAAGACGAGAATATCAGAAGCAAAAGAAAAAAACTGTGTGTATACACATTGGTAACATTGAATTGAAAAGTACTTCATCTGGGCTGCTTTGGTTTGTTCTTCATGTGTTCAAAGTCATCTCGTTATCCAAATACATCTCTTGCCGAGTGGTTTTGTGAAGGATTTTCACATGAACTGGCAGTCAAAATTGAATAAAAAATGCGCGTCATACACGACACGCCAATGGTCTTGTGTGAACAAAAGCGCATAATACATAATAAAGCAGCGTTTATTTCTATACACCATACCACTTTACCCCAACGACCATACTCTTTGCAATAAATACACACTCACACACCTAGAGAAGGATAGATAGATGTGCCGAGAGCAAGAGAGATCATGAGCCATGGATTTATTATGTTTATCTTGGGTAATAATGCAAAGCATAATGGCACGTACAATACTTGTTTTGTGTACACTGTACATACTAAACTTGCACTTGATCAATGCATGCACAAATCGACTCGAATCACAATTTACGTGTGTTTCTGTGTGCGTGTGTGATTGGACGAGATTTGGAGAATTTAAATTTTGATTGTGAAAATCGTCGGAATGAACCAAAAACAATGCAAGCCATTGATTGTTGAAAATACATTCAAAATAAAAACAATTTGACTAGAGAATTTATATGCGGTGTACGGGGAAAAAAATTTGAAAAATTTCACTAAACGGTAAGAGATGAATGTGATAAGTAGAATTTTTATTACAGTCATTGTTTTGTGGTGCACACAAAATTCATTCACACTGAATTCATTCATTCAAAAACGCGAAAATGCATTCAATTCCAATTGGAAATATGTGTGATCTTGTAATTTACATGTTGAACTGATGAAATAAATAATTATGCATCAAGTTGTAATCACGTCTTATTTGAAATGCGGAAATTGATTGCACCCAATGATGAAACATCGAATCAATTTTTTTTCTTCTTATTTTCATTGACGCTTCTTCCGTTCGAATTTTGCACGATGGTTTTCGAACATCGCAAACATTTACTCGGAAATAGAAAAGAAAAGCAAAGTCATCCCGTGTGCAAATAAAATGACTAACAGTCACTCAGTTGTATGTAACTATATGTAGTGATACACAACTAAAACTGGCTAAGTTGATTGAAATCATACGTTTTGTATGGAAACAATCACGTTTAGTTATTCTTTCAGTCAGTCGACTAATTTGGGACATTTTGACTAAGAGTGATTTGTGATTAAAGTCAACTGCAGTTGCTTATTTTGTTCGAGACAATCACTTTTAGTCAGTTAAAATGTCCCAAATTAATCGACTGAATAATCAGTCAAAAATTTTCCACACGGGATTTGTTTTGTGTTCTTGCCGCTGATAATAATAATTCAAACGGCTGCCAATGGATTATGAATAGCACGAAAAATAACAGAAAATAAAAACCCATCAGTTTTTCTTCGGCGCGCGAATAGAAGATAAATGAAGAGAAAAACAAATGAAACAATATAACGACATTATCTGTTGGGTGCACGAAAGTTCGGTCACATGTATGAGTTTGTCGCGCATGTATAGCAAATGTTTACGTATGTGAACATGTTCTGCGAACAACAACAAAAAAAAAAAAACAACAACACTCAGCTTCCCAAGTAAGCGGCGCATATATACGGTCGCTATATATATATATATTTTTTTTTTTAACGTTGTTTCGTTTTCTTTTTACCTGACTTATAGACTTTCATTTTTTAACGCAATGTTACAGTTTCAAGAAAACCATCAAAGATGTTGGTTCAGTATGCTCAAGAGCACAACAGATGCCTAAAATGTAAAAGAGTTTACGGTTTCATCGGCCCGCATAGCGAAATAGTCTAACCGCTTTTTTTTGTTATTATTTTTGTTATTTTTTAGTTTGAATTGTTTGGTTTTATTTCTTATTTATTTTTCGGCATTTTACTCTATCGTCATCAACATTAAGTTGAAAATATTCGGTTTTCCAGCGAAACTGAGTGAAAACGATCTAAACAAGACACACACACACACACACACACACACACACACACACACACACACACAATCGGCACGCGCACACAAATCAAACCAAAACGAGATTAGAGTGCGTGAACTTCAATGACCGCAAATTACCTCCGGAAAATGTGCGCACTGATAAAGATCAATTACGAGTTGGAAAAATGTGCGCTCTGTAAATAAATAGTGTATTGTATGATTTTCATCGTTTGAAGTGGTTTATAAATAATAATTCACCTGGGACTGTGTGTTCGACGAAACATCAAAACATTTTGAAAATTTATAAATGAACCCTATCATCTGTGGTGAAAAAAAGAAGAAGAAGAAGAAGAAAGAAAAATCAACAAAAAATACCGTGACCATATGACAATAAACTATACTTTATATCCGCAATCTATTTGTATTGACGGACATTTTAAACAAATGTTATTTGCACACGCCGTCTTTTTTCCCCTTCATTTGTCGTTTTTGTTGTTGTAACGAGGTAGCAAACCGTAAAAAACGACAAGAAGGAGATCGAAAACGTACACGTTCATTTATCGGTTTGTTTTATCGATACTCGATATATCACCGTCTATTGCATCGCAACATTGCCATTGACTTTTCTTTGGCATTTTTTTTTTATATCATCGTTGAAACATTTTAAGAACATGCCATTAGCCATTTCGAATCAATTGATTTGATTGAACGGTACTACGTGTATTCAGCGTGCTTCATCTTTTATTCGGGTTGTCATACAAGTTTTTGCATAAGTTGACAAGTTTTTTTTTAATTCCATTTCCGCGTTCGGAGTGTTATTTTGTGGAAAAGATCGATAGGCAGAGTGAGGAAGATAGATAGAGAGATCAAAATGTACGGCTTAATGAAAATGTATATGCTCTTCATTGGTATGTATTTTAAATGTTAATATTTGTCAATCGAAGAATTAAATTTAGAACATAAAGAGAAACTCAAGCAACACACACACACAAATAAGTTGGAGGGAAAAACCAAATCTCCGGTTTATAGAGACTTAAATACCATTCTGTTAAGGCGATACAAAGCCAAACAAGACTTAAATAAACTTTGTATATATTGGAGAGAAAAAAAAATTAAATCCCAGATATGTCATTTACATAAAGGAATATCGTATTTATAAACCTGTTAGTAGCAAAAGGTTAATTCGAACATCAAGCGCATACACACACACACAAACAAAATATATGCATGCTGCAAAACTTCCGACCCCAAGAAGTTTTGTTGAAAAGCTCTCTCTCTCTCTCTCTCTCTCTCTCTCTCTCTCTCTCTCTCTCTCTCTCTCTCTCTCTCTCTCTCAGATGCTTTGTTTTTTGTTTTGAAGTTGCGATGACATGGTATTTTAAATAATAAATGCGGTGTGTCTAAAAACCAAACTTCCGAAAACGTTATCCAATTTACATTATTAATATTATGTCAATCAAATAAATAAATAGAAAAAAAAACTGTCGACAATTGAAAATTCGTTCGGCACGACAAACAGTCTCGTCCATATGCGCACATGTTCCAGCTCATTGGTTGGCAATTTTCTCACGTCATTTTTTGGTTTTCACGTTGCCTTGTTGTTGTTGTTGTTGTTGTTGTTGTTGCTGCTGCTGCTTTTTTTGTATCAGTCGGCTGTTTTTTAGTGCCATTATTCCAAATCCCTTCATGGCTAATTGTTTTGTCATTCTTTCTGAAGAAACGTACAACAATCGCAGTTGAAACCTTTCATTAAACCGAGTCAATGTAACTGGGCCGCATGTACTCTGGAGCAAGAATGAGATAGATAGAGTGAGTGAGTGAGAGAAAAAAAAACTAAAGCAATTTTCACATGTCAGGCCGCCGTCAACTGGTTGGGAATAAAATGTTTCTATTCTTCAATTGAAACAGAATAATGCAACGCCACCGAAAAAAAAACAGTCTCACATGGCGAAACCAAATGTGTGAGATTTTAAGAATTTGGCCGAGAAAAAAAAACAACAATGATAGAATCAACAACAATTGCAGCATAACGTGTACATATGTTCGTGAGCCTACCTATATCAGTATGATCGGTTTTTCGATGAAAAGTGCAAATATCACCATTTCAACGTAATCGAAATTATCATTTGACAAATTTTTGTTCATCAATTAGTAAATACCTACCAGTGTTTTTTTGTGTGTATGTTTCACACGGAATAACGTGCAAAATCAATGGAGAAGGAAAAAAAACTGCTAAAATGTACGCTGAAACATTTGATTTCCATTTGCACATTTGAAATAGTAGCAATATTGGCTTTTGCATTGATTCACTGACAAACAAATCGCATATTTTATAAATATCCATCTCTGTATGTGTAGTTTTGGATGTATTTGTAGATGAGAGAGAGAGCGCGAATAACTCAACGCCCCCCCCCCCCCCCCCACATCACGCCCACGCTAGCGGTGAATTCATTTTCTGATAGCATTAGAATAGAATTTTGATCGATGCTATAACAAACAGCACACATAACATGTACACACAACATCACGAAAAACATCGAACATATTTATATGAAAGCAATGCAATGTATACTCTATTTGAATGCGTTGATTGGATTTGGTATCTGCTCGGACTACTGATTGTTGGCACTCGGTGAATGCTGCTGCTTCCGCTGTTGCCTTCTGCTGAGAGCGTGATGGCATCAGGTAAATGATTAGTGTGCCGTTGGGTATACAGCCGTTATATGTGTGGTTTCAACTGCTGTTTGTGTGGTAGAGAAAAAAAATTACCGAAGCAATTTCGGCATCGATCTACTTGCATTTCGAATTATTTTGTAAGCACATTTCACACAAACCAAACGGTAACAACAACAACAGCAGCAGCAGCAGCACCAACACACACAGAGAGAGCAGATTATAAAAAAAAAACTTGATAATCGCATTATGAATTTTCAACTCAATAGGCTTTTGACACATTATGTGTAATTATTGCATTGGACGCTTTTTGAAGAAAAAAAACCGCATGCAATTTTTTTTTCAATTCTCGATCAATTTGGTAATAGCCCGTTTTTGGTTACTGACTCTTTTAAATTTTAAATGGTTGTTGTTTTTTTTTTTTTGATTCGTCGGTTTTCTGGTTTTTGTTCAAATGGAAAAATTCTGAATTTTTAATTTCAACCAGAGAGATAGGGAGAGAGTCGAGCTGTGATTGTCAGCGTGCTCGTATGTGTCCAAAATGAAAAGCACAACATGTATAATTTGGTGTGTTTGAAGTTAGCAGCAAATATACAAATATCGTTGAATCTTTTGGATTCATAAAGCATTATTGGACTGCTCACTCTCTGTGCCACACAATATACAATGTGCGATGTGCGTGTGTATTCGCACTCCACTCTCTCTCTCCTCCTCATGCAAACGTTATGAAGTAGACGATTTTGCGTTAACAAATATCAATATGTACGCAATTTTCGCATTGTTATCATTGTTATTGCTATTATTATTGCCTGGAGACAATGCTGATCTGCTAAAGATTAATTATGGAAAACTATTAGAACAATGTATGGAAATAATGAACGCATATATATTCATCTATTATGTTTGCTTTGAATCGATTGTATGCATTCTCTTCGTTTTCTCATCATCCATCATGAAATTGAGCAGCATGAGCTGGTGAGGTATTCGCTTTGCATTTGCCCACCATCGTCACAACGCTATCGTCGTCGTCATCGTCGTTGTCGTTGTCGTCGTTGTCGTCGCTGTTGCCAATGCGTACAATACACATCGAGATATCGAGTAAGAGAGAATTTGTTTGTGGCTGCCGCCACCGCCGCCACCGCCTGTAATTTGTATACCTTTTATGAAGTCATCATCACTGGTATTTGTAATCTTTTGCGCATATCGAACGATAGCGACACATGGAATAACAAAGAAGCCATTCCTTTCTAAATCGCGTCATTTCCCTCTCTAACTCCCCCCACACCAGCCATTTTAGTTATGGCTTTAAAACAAAATCTCAGAATTCGTACGAAAGCAGTACCCGTCAACACGTCAAATGATTGTTATAGATGTATGCTTCATTTGTAGAATGAATAGTTGTATGTTGTTTTAATGAATTTCAGGTTGCACATCATCCACTTATTTCACTTTCGACAATGTGCGAATGCACTTCGAAAGTTTGTTGACAAAATGATGTGACATATTTTACACACCTTCGCCACTCCATTCACTTTATATACAAATAAGTTGGAAAGACGACGAAGTTTGGCTGAAACCAAACTGCTTCAAGTATTATCACGTTATCTAAGCTTCACTTAGCACGCTATCTAAGCAATAACGCACTAATATATGTATATGGCGTTTGATAAAACTGCTTGGCGGTGTTTCATTTCGTTTCGTTTCGCTTAAAACCAGGCATCAAATGCGATGGTTTTTTTTCTACTTCAATTTCGACCAATTTAAATTGGGATACCATTTTTCAACATGTCTCTTTATATGGGCAACCAACGGTATTTGATTGATTAATATCGATTGAAATCAAAATCTAAACATTATCGTCGTTGATGTTGTTGTTTGTCGTTTCTCTTCTGGCACTCACCACGACTCTTCTCGTGACGGTCATCAGTATTATATCAACGAATAACCGAAAGAAAAAAAAAATCAATGTCAATTTCAACATCTCTGTTTCGCTGATAGTACGTCGACAGGTGCCAATTAGTGAAATATCGTGCTACACAAAACCATTTTTATCGATGTACAGATTTCATACACTCAATCGCTCACCCTCTCTTTCTCGATGTTTATGCCTCTATTTCTCTCTCTCTCTATTTCTCTCTCTCTCTCTATTTCTCTCTCTCTCTCTCTCTCTCTCTCTCTCTCTCTCTCTCTCTCTCTTGAATTCGATTTGGTTTCGTTTTGCTATGCGGAAGCAAAAGCAACGGTAGAACTAGCATCAAAAATGAGATTTTTGCATAATTCATGAAAGTTTTATTCCATTCAGATAAACAATTATCGCAAATGATTCACAGTTTGACCATTATAGATCGAAACAAATGCTGAATGTTGAATGTGATAACACTTCACTACTGAAATGAAATGGCTGAACATGGATATATAAATTCATTTTTGGTTTTTACTGTTTTTCGGTTCGATTCTTCTGTTGCTGGAAATCTGTCGGAAATTGAGGCACATTGCAAACACATTTTCATCGAAGCAACGAGAGTATTGGTTGGTGGGGTTATGTAAATGAGGAAATGGTGTGAAGGATTGAAGGCAAGTTTTGAAAGATGTGAAAATCTGTAATTTCTATCGGTATCCCTTGACATTCATCTGCCATGGACTGATTCTCTTACCATCAGTCCAATTGATCAATCATACAAACCGGAATCTATTTTCATTTTCAGTGAAAATACAAATGATTCAGTCGTGCGGAATGTCCAAGAATCTGGATTTCATTCACGAAATTTCTTCGGATTTTACTTATGGCCTTATGGAATTCTTATCCAAATGATAATTTATACCGAGTGATAGAAAGATGGGAGCGAGGGGAAGAGATGGAGAAAATATATCCTAATTATAATTGATATTGAGAAAATGTTTCAATAAATATACAATTCCGAAAAGAATAAAATTGAATGAACCAAAATCAATAATTAAATAAATTGTGAGTGCATTTTCTTGTCGTTTAGAAAATTGCTCAATTGTTTTCTTCATCTCTTATTGTGATTAGCTTCGAATCTGAACTGAACTGAACTGAACTTTTTAGATAGCCTATTAAGTTCGACCACTTTACACTGTCTATTCCACTTGTCCGTTCGTCGGACGTTGTATGTGTGTGTGTGTGTGTTTTCCTCTTCTTTCGCTTTTATTTTATAAACATACAATAGTAAATGCATATGGAAACACAGCTAAAAATTGTGAATGCATTGAAATTTGTTTGTTGGTTTTCGGATATTCCATCTCACTGTTTTTGCCTCTTAGCATTTCGCCAGAGTTGCATTAAATTTTAATTTCATCCTGTCATCTAATGTATACATAGTCTGTGGCTTTTTGCTACAGTCTCTGAAATGTATGCTGCTGCTGCTGCTGCTGATTCTGCACGGCATTCAAATTCGATTGAAATCACAAATACCAGTGCACTGAAAGCGATTCGTTGTGAAGTGCGATGCAAAATCACAATACAAATTCGTAAAAATATTTTCGTAGAATGTACGAATACATCGTATAATGTACAATGGTTTTCACGCGATACAAAACTATAAATGGCTTCGTAAATAGTACAAATATTTATTTTGAGTGTGAGAGATTGGGGTCTGACGTGGATAACATACAAAAAAAAAACTCCACCGTAATCAATAAGTTTCTATGACCAAGTGAATTGTCACACTGTACATGTATGCATTGCATACATCTGTCTCCTCCGCCACCCGGTGCCAAACGTTAAAGTTTGTTGTGCCAATGGTGTCTACAATCTCATTTCATGAAACCAATTCCAAAAATGAATTGAGAGTGAGGAAAACAATTCAACATCCATGACAACACATTCAACATTGCCGAAAAAGCCCCGGTAAGATGCGCTTAAATACAATAATTGCGCTCATATCAATTGCACGTACAAAGGATTTTTGAACAAATACATTGTTTTATGATGTATTTTATTAATGAACTGTATGTATCACATAGAAAATCTCTCTTAGTTTTCCATCTCTGAAATAGCCATGTATAGAAAATTCGGCATGCAACGGATTCATAATAAACTCAACATGGCAGCCTGAGAGTAAGAAAAAGTGACAAATAAATTGTTCGATCATGTGACATTCAGTTGATTCAAATGACATGTTAATTAATTGAACATACTTTCGTATTGTCCCAATCGCCACACAGCGAGAGCGACAAAAAATAATAATTGAAACAAAAAAAGAATAACATCAAATGTATTTTAGTTTTTCTTTTACCAACACAAAATACATTTTAGTTAATCACGGCAACAAATAAGATGGAATTTTAGAAGAAGAAAAAAATTGGTCTTAAAATGTGATTATTGTGGTTCTGTGATATTGGGTACAGACAAAATTCTAAAGAAAACATTTTGGATTGCACATTTTCCATGCCATCGAAACATATAACATAATAATATGCACTCATGATTCGAATTCGATGTATGAAAAAATGATGCCGGCCATAAACTTGTTTGCATTCCATTGCGGTTTGCATTTTTATTTAAGTCACGTTCACACCTCCACATACGAACAACTAACTAATTATTTATAATGACACAAACAAAATCCTAACCAAATTCATTCCATTTTTTCTACTACGTGGAACCAACAACAAAAAACATGCACACACACAAAATGGAGAAATGACAATTCAAATCAATTTTTGGTTTCTCTTCTTCATTCGCTCGTTTGTTTGTACAACGGTATCATTTTCTTTTATTTGCTTTCGGTTTTTGTTGTCCCGGCTATTGTTTCTGGTCAATTTTGAATCAGTCCATACAAAGAGACCAATACAAGCCTCAAGCTGACCTCTTACGGGCATATTTGTTGGTGAACGATTAGTGGTGGTATGCAAAAAGAAATAAAAAAACAAACAATACATGCTGATTCGGAATTGAATATAAAGGAAATCCTTTACTATGCATGATATTGCATATGGCATGCCATGTGTAACGTTCAAAAGCGCTAACTGATGCTGACATCTCCTGAAGGTACGCTAACCAACGGTGGACACACAATCAAATATTTTCTCCCTGTTTTGTGAATGCTGAATTTTGTGCATGTAGAGTTCAACCAGTTATTTGATATGCAACAAACAAATGAACGATTTTGTATCCTCCGGCCATTCCGCATGCATATAATTGGTTGGCAGTTGGTTTTTTTTCACTAACCGTTACCACCGCAAATGTATAAATGTATGCACTATTTGTGCTTCTGGTATGAATTTTCATGAATTTGCTGCGATTTTTCTGTTCATTAAAATTTACACAAATCTATACACAATTAAATCATTTCGAAAAGGACAACAACAAATACGGTTGAAATGCAGAAACAGCAGCAACAGCGAGTAGAAAAAAAAACGTTGAAATGCCGCATGATCGTGTTTCACCAACAGACATTTTCCGCATTCATTAGAATCACAAAAATCACATTGTGACAAAACTATATTCCAACTATATATATATATATATATATATATATGTGTGTGTGTGTGTGTGTGTGTGTGTGTGTGTGTGTTGGGCTTTCTAATTCTAATCAATGTTTTCTTTTATTCAATAATTATTAATATATGTTTTGTTTTATTCATTTTCCACACCTTCTCTTCACTCTCACTTCAAGGTTCAAATATCATAATTGTTGCATCGATGTCAAATTTTCACAGTGAGAAACACAGTAATCACACATCAACGACAGCCGAAAGTGGTGTATCATTCAATAGAAATGGTCAACGCAATATTGACACAGCGGAACGAATGCGTCGCCTAATACCATATATGACATTTTACATACCGACATCAAGCAGAGAATATCTTCCTACCTCCCCATATGCGCCCGTCAACAAACCAATGGTAATTAAATCCCATTTTCCATATGAAGATGATACACGCACAAACATACAGTGTAAACAAAACCAAAATCTTAGCCGAAAACCACTAAAAGACAAAGACAAAGACCAAAACTAGAACGTTTCTGGTATTTCGGATACTCTCGCCTACAAATATACATTATTCTCTAATCTTAACTACTGTAGTGCATGTGTGTGTGTGTGTGTGTGTGTGTGTGTGTGTGTAGAGAATGTGTCCAATTGAATATTTGTATTCAAACTGAAGTGCTTAATAGCATGTCTTTACAAAAGCAGCATTTGGCTTGAATGGAAAGTTTTTGGTGAAATGCACCAAAAAGATACACTTTCAACATTTCGGTTAGTTTTGTTACATGCTGTTTTCCTGAAATATAGCCCAAACAGCCTAACATATTCAGCAACATAAATACGCAGCAAAATGAAAAATTATTATATTTGTTTGGCTTTGTTCGCTTTATTTTGTACCATATTTACGCGATAAGCATCAAGGTATCATTGATAACAAGCACAGCGATCATTTTACGAAATTAAGACGTCAAATCTGAGCTTGTTATATATACATATATTGTTTGTTTATTAACAAGAAATCAAAAATTCTATTTTCAATATTGCAGAACCCTTATCTGTATCATGAGTCAGCTACATTACCAACGAATCGAAACAACGCACCACAGCATTTATATTTGCCATCTGCAGACGGACCAGTGATACGGAAACCATCGTCATCATTATCATCATCACCGTCAAGAATTCCAACTTATAATGTTGACGATAAATTGAAAAAACTCACGAAAATACCACAAAAGATAACAAAAAATGTATTTGTAACACCGTTAGTCGATGTAGTCATACCACAACAATCGTATCAATTAAATGGTGAAGTTTATAACAATGAGGTAAGTTTGTGAAAAACAATACCATCAATAGTACATAGAGACTATGTCATGTGTGTGCTACTGTGCGGTGGCGGCGTCGGCTCCCGTAACGATGCCCGATGTCGTTTTTGTTTTCTCTTTTGAAACAGTGTCGAAAAATTGTTCAGCCACACCTTAATTTGTTTGTAAATTTTTGGATTTTATTTTGTGCTGGCAACAACAACAGCAGTTCTCATTTTTTTTTCCAATCCACAAATGCCATGTCTCGCTCCATGTATGACACGCACAAAACCAGAATTTTGTATGTTACTGCAATTTTGCGCAATGGCCCTTTATTGCAGCTTTATCACGATTTTTATATGCATATGTACACATATACTGAGCATCTCTGTATGATAAACAAAAGGGAAAAAATCTGCCACCGCCTCTATCTCTATCCACATTTGCACAATGATCAAGCTTGTCACGATGGCTTGAAATTATTTTCCAGATTACATCTTGCATCGATAGAGAGAGAGAGAGAGAGAGAGAGAGAGAGAGAGAGAGAGAGAGAGAGAGAGAGAGAGAGGGAGACAGTGAGAGGAAAAAATGCGACTTTATTTTCTATTGTGTTTTTTCTCCCTACAAAGCAGCAGGCTGGAAAACAATTGATTCGGCCAGGAGTTTATTTAAATGACAACCGAGGAGGTAATAATTTAACACCATTCTTAGCATCAAATCAAGTGCCTGGACCATTTCGACCGATAATCACAGTCAAAAATTATACGCATGATTTTCCAAACAACAACAAATTGAATAATCCAAATCACATTAGATACTCAAATCTAAAGGAGTCACTACCGATAGCGTTGACACACAATCGACAACAACAGCAACAGCAACAGCAACAGCAACAGCATCAACAACAGCAATACGTACAGCCACAGGTAGATCACATCGCACTTAATACATGAGAGTACAACATAAATTTGCATAAAAGTTTCAAATTTCATGTTGTTTCACATCTATTTTTGTTTCTCTAGCCCCTGCCACATATTCAGACATATTATGTAGCATCGACATCATCGACGGAACAACCAATCGCCAACAATGGAATTGATGACTCAATCCAACAAGTGTATTTAATAGAACCAATTGTTAAACCAGAAATTAACGGACAAAAGACCATAATCAAACAAAATTACAACGCACAACAAGGACAACAGCGTTACAAACAGATCCCAAACACGATCCAAAGCACGAAAGTGACAAAAATTAGGTATAGATATAAAATGGAAAATACAAAGCATTTTTTCCTTTCGTTGATGGTTTGATGTGATAATTTTCGATTAAATTTTATATTATTCGCCACAGTTATGACCTAGACCCAGACGATGGATATGGCGGAAGAGTACTTCTACCATATGAATCTTATTATACAAAAGATTATAAGAGTGTGCCACATATTCAGTCGACAGTAGAACCGACCTATTTACAAAAACCGACCGTAAAACCCCTGAACACCGACTATGATTATAAACTCGATGAGTCGATTAATGGCTTTGAACCGGCTGTGTCATACGATCCTTATAAAATATCGGTAACAGAACAACATACTCATCAACACTTAACGGAAACAACTCCAGTCATACAGCCGCTACCATCGAAATATTTCCATCCAAATAATGTAACAACAATCGAAAAAAAACCATCGTTGACATACAGTGATTTTATTCCAACAACCAGCCCAAAACCATTACACGAAATACTACACAATATGAATAAAACGTCACTTCAATTGCTTCTCACAAAACTAAAGGAAAACAATTATTTACCGAAAACATTTACAATGAATAAATTTGACAATTCACTGAAAACACTGTCAAAAGTGTTGGGCGATTTGAAAAAAACCCAAAAACTCGTTAAAAACTATGAATATCCATTCGCATCACAACTGGCACCACATCCACCACAAAAATTGCAACCAATCATCAAAGGGAATTACGAGCATATGAAACCGATACAACCCATTAAAAACAATCGTGGTAAATATTTTAACGCAGTGTTGATTTTCTTCTCCATTATCACATTTTTTTGTTTTCCATTTTCAGTTCCTGGTTCAGGTAAATTGTAAACCATGTTTGATGAAAGCCTTGTTAATTGTATCTATGCATGAAATTTTATTTGATTTTGATTGAATTTAGTTATTAAATTGGATTTTATTCGATATAGGTACACCGGGTATTGATTTTCCGGCATACAGTGTTATACCAAAGACAAATTTCAATTGTTCGGAGCAAAGATACAAAGGATTCTTTGGTGATCCGGAAGCGGGATGCCAAGCCTGGCATTATTGTGATTTAAATGGTGGCCAAGCTTCATTTTTATGTCCAAATGGAACAATTTTCAGTCAGGTATGTGTAATATCTATCATGAGATGTTTTCCTTCAATATTATATATGCGATGCATATTATGCGTCTCTCTTTCTTCTTTTGTTGTGTTAAAAATCCAACTTTAAGCACATTATTTAATTGATTGTTTGTTACGCAAACTGAAATCAGAAATCAATTATCATATCCCATATTTGTCTACATATATCAGGTGCTGTTAACATGCGATTGGTGGTTCAACGTAAAATGTTCGGCAACCGCACAACTTTATGTACTCAATGAAAGATTGTATAAATATATTTTACCATTAAATCCGAAATTCCCAGAAGACTATAGTGGCCCATTGGTCGATAAGTAAGTATTTGAAATGGTTTTGAATATGTGTTACCAGCTCGCAAATTGATGAATGCATTTTACTTCCGAAAACGAATAAAAACTTGAAGGAGAAAGAAAAAAATTGGAAGAAGAAACTCGCGAAAAGCACTTTTTATATTTTCTATGGTTTTATTGTCAAAACATCCTATGTTTTCCCCTTGCAGATATTTAGCCATAAAATTCCAAGAAATGGAAGAAAAAATGCAACGAGAACGAAATAAAAATCGAGTGAAGAACAATGAAGATGACGACGATAGTACAGATATTACACCAACGGAAGACACAACTCTAACCAGTGATACTGATACACTACAAACCGAAACAGTATCAACGGTAAGCGATACTTGTGCCTGTGCATTCAAATCGAATATTTGTGGATTCGTAATAGAATGAATGTTGCTGCAGCCTTTTTTAGACGTGAATTTCGAGTAGTGTTGGATTCGAACGTTCATTCGTTTGTTTGACAATTTAAAAACAAAATTTTGATTTTTGAACGGTCGAACAAGCGTTCGAAAGTGTTCGACGACCAATACAACTTGTTATCGACGCCTAGAAAAAGGCTGAAAGAAACATACGCCCTTTAACGTAGATATTTGCTTAGTTAAAAGAAGAAAAAGAAACATAAACGTATTAAATGTAAAATCAAAATGACTTTGTCAATTAGGAGGATCCATTGATCATAACCGCTGATACCGAACCAACAACGCCGGATCAACGAAATTATTATCAAACAACGACATTTATACCACCAATATTGCCACCATTGCCACCGCCACCAAAATTCCACGTGGAAAGTGAACGTGCCGAAGTGATTGAAATTCGTTCAGATGGCTCATCCGGACACTTAATCCCTGGTCGAACATAATTAATGTTCGCACGCCCATTATCCCGAGTCACATAGAGAAATATTTAAATCAATATTACATCATAATATATGGATTAAGTGTAAATGTATTTAATATTGTTTAACAAATAATTTTCGAATCCAGTCCATTGGCTCATTAATTTTGACCGAATTGAATTTAATTTGTATTTCAAGACCTAGAGATGGAAAAAAATGAATTTTAATTTTAACTCAAGTTATTTAACAAAGTTAATTCTATTCCTTTGAAAATTTTAAACGGCTGGTGCACTCAATTTGTGTGTCTTCAAAGGGGACGCGGTGGGGAATATGAACTGTACTTCTTTCAATGGCCAAAATATTTCCATATTTTCTGACACCGTTTGAGCGCTTGATAAAAATAAAAAAAAAGATTTGGAGCCTCATATAAATGCATAAAAAAATTAACTAAAAAAAATACAATTCAATGTTGCCGCATCACTTTAGCATCAAACCAAAAAGAAATAGAAAAAAAGATGGAAATCTCTGTATTGGTCGGCTTGGATGAGTGGTATAGCTCAACAGCAATAACTTGTCTCAACAGCAATGGATTAATTTATCGCTTATATCCAATGAAGTAAAGATAAATTAATTTTGTTATAATTTAAGCTTTTGTTCAATGTATATAATGGACAAAATTATATGTTTAATGTTACGAGTGTGCTAGTTATATAAAGTTTATTCACAAGTAATATCTACGCACTCGTACATAATGAGAAACAATAATAATAACAACAATAAAACATTGTGATTTTTGACTTATTTATCGATGGTCAATAAAATTCGACAAATGAAATGCATCACGTTGGTTTTCCTTATTTCGCTTGGAATTGCTTTAATTTCAGAGAATCGCTCACTCGATAAAGAGAGCGACAAAGAGATAGCGAGAGAGAGAAAGAGCGAATCAATTTGTTGTCCATAATTACGGTTGTTTGGTTGGAATTGAATAAAAACGAGGCGTCTCTTTTAAATTAACATAATGGTTATGTTTATTATATATTAATCCATAACATGACTGTAATAATTGAAAAAAGATTTAGCTTAATTCATTTATGATACATACATAATGAAATATTCGGTACATAAAATCCACTTTATGATGCCAGTGTGTATGCAATGGGCTGCAATACACTGTGTTATTTCCAGTTTGGCCAATCTATGGATCGTGCGTCGTTTCGGCATCCCAGCGCTTGGCAAGAGAGATTGGGAGAGAGCGAAGGAGCGAATGAGAGAGAGAGAGAGAGAGAGAGAGAGAGAGAGAGAGAGAGAGATGGAGAGGGCGAGTTTGTGATAGTGAGAGAAATGGAAAGAGCGAAAACGATTGATTGTACAACTGATGGTGCAGCTTATTTATGTACTCATCATAAATATGATTCATGGCGTTGAAGAATATTCTACTGTTGGAAATTAATGCAGTCAATAAAACGACAATGTTTGCATTCTAAATGTTAAATATTTAATATGGCTTCTATTTTTTCTTCTTCTTTTTATTCATCTTACCCTTAAAGGTCTGTTCTTAACATTTGTAACACTCATTGAATTTTCTGGTTTCAAATCAGTATTGTATACCTATGAAATACGTCTATTATGTGTTTTAAGTCGGAAGTGCAGTGTTTGAAATGCCGTGTCGTGCAGCAACAAGTTACACGAAAATTGCTGGCGCCTACGTTCAGTGTCAACGGTTGAATTTCTTCCGATTACACAGTAAGTGGAAAAAGGGTTGACAATTTAATGGGGGATATGAAAGACAGCACGCAATCCAACAATAACTAATGCAGGTGTCTGCGGACCAGGAATGGGTAGAATATATGTAAGAGGGAAAGAGAGAGAGAGAGAGAGGAGCAAATAAATGGCTGGACATAAGAAAACAACAAGGTTCATTCGTTATAAACTTAGAATTTGTTTTGTCTTGTACCTAGACTATTTAATGAATCAATCAATTTACAATCGTTACATACTATATCTATTTATTTTTTTTTCCAAAGGATCCTTCACTCTCAAAAAAATCACTAAAAAGAAGGAAACGATTACAATATTTGCATTTGTAATAAATTGTTTTTTTTTTGTTGTTGTTTTTGTGTGTGTTCGTTTTTCCACTTTCTCAATTTTGGCAAAGGGCTAAGAAATGTCCCATCTATGTGATTCTATATTTTGGTGCATATTATGCAATTGTCCGATGCACGTACAAAAACGAAAGAACAAGAAGAAACTTAACAGAAGAAAACAGTTTGCGTGAAGTTGAAGATGGCTAAGCTGATTATAATCGACATTAGTAGGAATCGTCGTGTGTGTGTGTGTATGTGTTTGTGTTTGTGGGTGTGCTAAATGTGTGTGTTTTTGCGTTGTGGTGTGTAGAAGTGTTTCACTTTTTGTTTTCTCTCTTTATTGTAGTTGTAGTTGTTTAGTCGGTAATTGAAATTTGCGCGTAGCATATCAACGCTTTTTCATCGGCTGGCTCACCAGGTACATAGGCGGACACCAATAAAAATGTCACAGTCTTTAAGTGATTTCGGTTATCGATTAATTTTTGTAAATTCGCTGCCATTACTTGGGTATCACGGCCATCAACCAGACCGGCTTCAACTAATTCCGATGCAATACCTTCGGCGGTATCTTTACCAACAGCAAACTCAAAACGAATGTCATGCAGTTCACCTTTTTGATTGCGCATCCGTAATACCAGATTGATTGGTGGAATTTCCGATGAGTTTTGCAGTTGAGCTGCACCGCCCGATGCAATTGTCAACTCCGATTGATCATCATTTTCACTGTCCGATGATTCCACTTTGATTAAGCGATTCATCGGGCGATTTTCTTCGTCTTCCGAATCCGATGAATGTTGTCCATTGTCTTCTTCTTCGCTCGACCACACCCATTCACCGGTGATAGTTCGATGCAGTCGTCCCGATGCGCCCGGTTGTCGTTTAGCCGCCTTACTCACCCGGGTCTCCATCGATGGGCCGGATGCCAACAGTGTTTGTGTCAAATACTTGCGATCTTTTGACTTTTTAAAGAACGGATGCTTTAACAGTTCACTCGCCGTTGGCCGTTTCGATGGCTCCTTCTGTAGGCACTCAGCAATCATTTTACGAAATGTTTTACCATAGGCTTTGTATTGATCCTTTTCATCAGCTCCCGTATCAATGGTGGGCGGATCATTTTGTAACGTTAGCATAAGCACTTTCATTGGCGGATATTTATGATATGGAGCTGTACCCGTTGCCATTTCAATTGCTGTTATTCCCGATGACCAAATATCCGCTTTAAAATCATAACCATGATCTTGCTCCATCACCTCTGGCGCCTATTTTACACACGCAACGCACAACATACGAAGCAAGAATAAGAAAAGAGAAAAAGAAAAAAAAAGAAAAAAAGAAAACACTTTAAATACATTTGCAATGCATTATTACTTATTATCATCAAGAGCTACAACAATCCAACCAACAGTCACAGTGTGTGTGCATGGTGTAATTTCTCACGGCCATTGTCATTGCCCCTGATGCAATACACACTACATGTGGTCACACAACATTCACTTTGCGTCATTATTATTATAATAATTACATATAATTTCAGACAGAAAGAGAAACAAACGAAAAGAAAAAAAAATTGGAAAAACAGATCTATGCCATAACGGCATCAAATCGATGTCAGTATTTAATTTCTAGCCTCTCTCTCTCACACACGCGCGCATGCCACGCACGCCAATTGCGTGTATTATTACTCACACTTAAATCAAATCAAATGGAAAATACTATGACCGGATTGGTAGGTTGTAATTAATTTTCATTTCATTCAAACAGAATGGCAACAAAAACAACATAAAAATGATATTTACCATCCAACATGGTGTGCCAACGAATGTGTGTCGAACTTTTTGCCGTGACATATCGCGTCCAGTGGCTAGCCAGGCGCTAACACCAAAATCGGCAATTTGCACCGTACCATCTTCACCAAGTAGAATGTTGCCGGCTTTAATATCACGATGGATTTGTCCATTGCTGTGAAAATACTCCAAACCCTTAAGCACTTCTTTAAGAACGGTTGCAATGGTTGCCTCATCGAAAACACCGTGCTTGCAATTTGTCGTGCGCATTTTATGCTTGATAATATCCAATAAGCTGCCACCCTCAAGCAAACGCAGTACTAGCCATAGTTCGTCTTTTACCACAAAACTGGTATGGTATGTGACGACATTTTCATGGCTGCACGATTGCATTGCTTGGATTTCCTTTAGCAATTCCTCCATTGAGGTGTTCCATTTTTCCAAATTGATACGTTTTATTGCACATTTCTCTTTGCGTGGAATACAATAAGCTGCATGCACAACGGCCGTTGCCCCAACACCAATCACCTCACGCAATTCATAATCGTCAATTTTATTGGGCCACTGTAATGTTGATGATGCTGAACTCTGGAATAACAAAAAATACAGAACGACCAACCGATATTTTCGAGCCAATGTTTTTGCTTTTGTGTTTGTGTGTGTGTTTTTTTGTCATCTTCAATTGTTTCAATTCGAAATTGATTTATTCGTCGATTCTTTTTGTTTGCGTTATTGTTTTTTTGTTATCTAGCCGCTTTATGAATATTTGAACTGAAATCAATGAGTGTGAGCTCGGAAAAGTTTAATGCTTTTCGACGCATTGTTCAATGCATTCTCTTCTTTTTTTCTGTTTGATTTGGTTTTCTCTGTTGTTTTACACGTTGCCGACCGGCTATAAACTTATTAAGCGGATTTGCATGATTTTCATTGTAAAATCTGCAATACAAATTGTATACACACGTCGAATACATTTGTTCATTGTGTAAATGATTCACGAGCAGCATTGATTTTAGTCCAGCGTATATATATCGAGACAGACAGGACAGGAAAATGTATGCATTGCGAATTATTATCATACATTAAGCTGCTACCGATTTCAATACAAAATTACTTCCATTTCATTCATAATTTCAATTGTTCCGGAAAACAAAAAATCTGGTGAATTTTTGTTGAACGACGACGATGAAATTGTAAGCGAAAATGCATATAAGAAGAATGTAATTCATAAGTGATTACATGATCCAATTAAAAACAATTCCAGTCCTATTTTCTCTACGTATACGCCGTATTCAAACGACAAATTTCGAATTGAAACTAATTTAGAATGAAAGAATTACGGATAAAACTAATTGAAATAATGAACCCCATCGATTCCTCAAAACGAAGGAACAAATAAAGAAAAACGTGCGTCATTTTTGCGAGTAAAAAAAGTAGAAAAATGAAAAAGCAAATCAGGTCGAATCCGAATGCAAAAAGAGATTAACATTAGAATGAACACAAAAAAATTCTCGAGGTTCGTTATATTCATTTAGTCCCAGTTACTTTCGATATAAATTATTTAATTGGAACAGGAGAGCTACAGTTGGAATAGTACTCGATGATGGTGCAACTGATGTTGCTGTCGCTGTTGCAGAAGCAATGGTTGTTGTATTTGCATTACTAGCAGACGGCGATAAAGTGCCTGCGGATGATGGGTTTGTAGCGTTTGTCGTCGACATTGTTGCTAATTCACTCGCGTGCGCGTTTATTTTTTGTGTGATTATTCGAAGCGATTTGTTATTGTTGGTGTTGAAACCGTTCGTTTTACGCGTTCATATATGAATCTGGAATCAAAAAATGCACAACAGAAACACAAAATGAATATTAAAAACAAAAATCAACATCAAATAAATAAATTGAAACTTATGAGCAAAATATTTTAGAGCAAATATATTCCGGAATTGATGGAGAGTGTGAGAGAGAGAGAGAGAGACTGAATAAAAACGACCAATATTTATGGGTAAATGCAAGCAGTTCATCAATTATCACTTAATTTAGTCGACTTTGTTCAAGTCGATGTGTATAGAATATGGTTTGGTGTGTCACAACATTCAAGAACACACAACAACAACGACAATGATGAAAAAACTGAATGTGAATAGGCTTGAAATATGTTGCTTATTGAAAGAAGAAAAAAATAGGAGAAGAAGATAACAACAACAACTGAAATAGATGGGTTTTTGAGTACGACTCCGTAAATCACACTTGGATATTACGAAATGATTAAAATCGTCATTAAAATTAACGAATCGCTGTGGCAATATCAACAAGGAACAAACTGAACACCGAAACAGTATTAATAATGATTTTGTATCATCAAATTCATTGTAGTTTGTAGTCGATTAATTGGACACATTAAATGGATGTTGTGCCTTGTATGCGTTTTTCGATTGTTCTTTCCACATCAAATCGAACACACAAAACATTATATAGTCGCGGCCACACACATAAGCAATCTTTTTGCGTTTTCAATGGAAAATTCAGAAACAGCAGCGAGAGAACGATAGGAGGAGAGAGGGGTAAAATGCCGGGATTATCCAGTTGACAATCTTGATTGTGAATCACATGACTCTTGGATGGAAGAGGGAAAAAGAGAAAGACGCACAGAAAAATTAAATCAAACTTATATTAATAACGAACGTGAAAAGCTATACTAACCAGTCCAAATTAGTACGATTTGGAATGAGCAATATTCATATTCTCTTACAATATATATATGATCATTGAATGCTATGTACAACCTTCATTTATGTTTACATAAAAATCGACGTTCGGTCGGCGAATTCTGTATTTGAATCTTCTGGTTTATTCGTCTTCTTGTTCGTGTGCTTTTTTTCTCTGTTTCCTTCGCAAAATGAAGTTTCTCACCCGTGTATAGTAAATATAAATTATTTGTTATTGAAATTGTTTGCACAAGTCATTGTTGCAAACATTTACACGATCCAAATGAAGTTGATCGAAATTCACAAATATGCGTACAAATGCTCTCGAATCGGTTTCGATCCACATCCGAGAAGAGTATGGAATATTGGGCACACAATTTGACCATTGATTGGAACTGTTTCGATGCGCGATGACAAACAAATGGGCGGTAAATGGTTTCGGAAAATCGCATCAAATTGTACAATGTTATCTTAATATGTTATATGTTTCGTATGGATACGAAAATGCCATAAGCCTGTCAATGTATTTCAATCCATGCAATTAGAATCATGCGACAAATAGAGGTTAAAAGGAGAACGGATAACGGACCGAGAAGAAGGTCATATTGGAAAAATTAAGATACAATTCAAATCTGAGTAGTATACTATTCAACTATTGAGTAGTATATTGTTCGAGTTGGAAAATTTGCATGTTTCTTTACATTGATTTTAGAATATAAACGAACGAACGTGCATAATGAATGCATCATAAGTTTACGTTGCGAAACTCCTCGAATCGATACACATTTCACCAAACTCAAAAAGAATCAAAACAATTTCTAGTTACCTAGATTCACCTGACCACAAAATGTCTCAATTAGTTCGAAAATCAATTGCAAATGACAGAAATAAGTCGGTAAACAAAATGTCGAGAAAAAAAACGAAATGATTGAAAAATGAAAATCACAAACTGCAAGCAACAACAAAAAAATCCTCAAAACGAGAATAATGTATTCGGTGTCAAAACTGCGGCGAAACTAAATTATTGTCATATCAGATTTAGAAGTCGTACGTACACAGTATATTCGAGACTTTCTACTTATTTTTGTTTGAATTCTTCGCTCTCTGAATATATATATTCTGAGGTCTGACAGCCGCTAACGTCAAGTTAACGAAACGAGAGTGAGTGAGGTAGTAAGAGAGGAGAGAGAGAGAGAGAGAGAGAGAGAGAGAGAGAGAGAGAGAACAAAAAAAAAGTGTATTCATATGTGTTGTGACGAGCGCTCGCTCGAGCTAGCATACAAATACGTCTGCAATTAAATATTCAATCGCGTACTCGATAGACTAATTTTCGAGTGAATCTATGGCAAAAGAAATGTGGGTGATGAATACTTTACATTTTATATGTCTCTTTAATAAGCCAAAAACGTTATTTTTATTCGATCTTTCATAAGGAAGAGAGAGAACGCGGGAAAGGAAGAGATAGAGACAGCTTGCGAGAGAAAGGGAGGTGTGTGTGAGAGAGAATTTTGTGCATCCAAATACAATTGATTTTTGTTTTTTGATTTAATTTCAACTCGAAGCACATTTCCAGTGAAAAAACCACAGGAAAATGGAAGAGAAAGGGAGAAGCAGAGACATTTCGTAACATTACGCTAGGAGAGACATGTGAGACACATGATCATTGATATCACTCACAAATCCCATATATAAACATATATATATACACATATATGTGTGTTATACGAGTTCGGTGCATACGTATGTTTGACGTGCGTGGACTCTTATGAGTACATGAAAATTTTTACGATACAAGCCAAATCAAATTGGCGCCCAGCTATTTATTTAGCTTGTACATTTGAGCGAAAAAAATAATGTAGAAACAAATCAGAAAAACACAAATCAGACGATAAAATTGATGAAATGCATGGCAACGAAGATGCAGTAGCATCATCATCAGCTACAACAGCAAAAATACAAAACATTTCGCAAAATCTATTAAGTGGATTATTTTCCCTTTGTGTCTCCAGATTTTTTTTTTGTCCGCCTTGACGACGGTGTGTCTTGTGATTGTTTCGGTTGACTCTTGAGTGTGATATAGAGATATTCGTTGGGAAAATTGTGTAACTACACTCTAACGCGTAGAGAAAAAAAAAATACAAACTGTAATCCACATTCGAAATATGTCACATCAATTTCATGTACAAACACATACATTTCACACCAAAAAAGATACCAATTTTTGTTTGTTTGTTCGTGTGTTGTTCTGACATCCAACTATGCATATATGCATGTATACATATATAAATTGCATAACCGAATTTTGTCAAGAGCATAAAATCAATGAAATAAATAGTTCTCAATTCGTGTTTCTGAATACATCCATTTCATTTGATTGAATTTTTGGTGCGAAAATTTGGTGTTGGAATTGGAGAGGGGGATCTGGCTAACGAACTGATTACCATTTTCACATTGACAATTAGCTCCTGATATAGTTGCGAAGCTTATTTCAAACAATTTTATGCATATCCATGTGTTTCCATGTAAAATTATCATATATACGGTGGTTTCTTTCCTTCTCTGTTTGCCACTCTTTTTATTTCGATCTGAACACCGCAGTCTCCCCCTCTCTCTTTCTCTGTCACTCACTCTCCATTCTTCTCTATCCCTCTCTCTCTCTCGCTCTTTTTCTACCCCACTTGGAAATTTTCATATTCTGTGTTTTTTTTTCGTTTTCTGCAAAACGCCAAAATAATTTATGCGTTTAAACCATTTATGCACACATTTGGGCGACAGTTTGTTGTTAAACACAAAAATTTATCTACATTTCATTTTAATTTTTCAAATTGTTCCTTTTTCTATCGTCTCTTTGCCTCTATCTCTCACTCTATGTGTGTCCGTCTGTCTCTGTGTGTCGATATTTGCTCTTTTATGGGTTATGTCTAGATTTGCCTATGAACTTATCACGAAAAAAAAGTATACTATTCAAACAAAAACCAGCTAAAATATTTATTAGAATTTAATCCACTTTTTAAATACTACTCACTGTTGTGTCTCTTTTTCGTCGTTTTCAATTCAATCGATTTGGATTGGACTCTTTACTATACAATTATGTTATAATTTCAATGGTTTTTTTTTTGTATTTCTCTATGCGAGCCGACAATTCGCTATATTTTTTTTTTCTCTTCACTTCTATTCCATATTTATAATGACGTCGACTGTTCCGTGTATATGTTCAGCTGTCAAACATGCACAGTACGGCTGATTCTCCAAGCAATTTTATACGCTGAAGTTGGACATTTAAGCCGGTAGAAAGCGCTTGCATTCATTTGTCAAAAATACTGTGCTATCGACATTTCGGTCGTTATTCTGTTTTTTTTTGTTGCGCTCGATTCTAATTTGAAATTTCGAAATCAATTCAAGGAGTTAGTAGTGATTTTTTTTATTGATATTGCATTAAATGTGCAACATCGGTTGAAAAAAATAAATATAGAATTGATTGTCAAGAGCTAAATTCAACTGATATCGTATTTTTTATTTTCCTATACTCCGCGAGAAAGAAAGGATCGAAATGAAGAAGACAACGATGAATAAAGAGATGGAACAACTGTAAAGAGAAGAAAAAAAAAGAAGATTGAATAAGAAATATTGATGACGACAAAATGGAATATAGAAAATTGACGAAGAAAATCAAATAATTTTCCAAATGGTAAGGCCTGAAAAGTGGGATTCAATTCTATCATGGTTGCATCAACAAACCACTAGAATCGCTGTAATGGTATTGACAATGCATTATAGTCCATAAATATTAAGAGATTGAATCAAGTCAAGCATCGATAAGATGATTTTACCCATGAATTCTATCAAAGAGCTCATAAAAATAGCTGCCTCAACACATCAAACGGTGAAGCATTTTGAAAATCGACCAATTGAAATGTGGCCCGAGCAAAGGGAGCGAATGTCAGTATTTATTTGTAACTATGAACTTTTGTTTGACCGAACATGATTGATATGAGACCAATATTTTCAGTTGGTGGTCTTCCAACTGGACGCGTGTACTGTACACACACGACAACGACGATGATGGAAAAAAAAAACAATAACCACAACTAGAACTAAGTGCAAAATTGAATATTTTGACACTGACAATGCGATTTGTGCTCGCGTTCACATCATTTATATCAAAGGTAACATTCTTGCAATAATGCATCTGTTAAAATCACTTTTAATTTCCGGACCGTAATGAACACACATTTATACCAAAATTTTAGCGTACATTTATTTTAGCTCAACATTTGATATTGTTGTTTGTTGTATTGTTGCATCATTGTGGAAAATGCACAAACTGGGAATTTGTGTGTGTGTGTGTGTCGATAGTGGGATTGTTTTCAAAGCGATTGAACACGCAGACAATGCCCACAATTGTTTGCTATAGATCAAAGTACCAATATACACACACCCCCACGCATAGAGAATGAGTGAGAGAGAGAGAGAAAATGAAAAGGAGTGAGTAAATCCGTTCGGGAAAAGCTTTAGGTGTTTTGAAGCATTTTCGGGATTGGAAACAATACCACCTTTGATTTTGATTCACAAAGCCGCACATCGTGAATGTAGGTAATGAACATTAGTAAGCTCACAGTCTCCTTCTCACACTCTATATGTGTATGTGTGTTGTGTGTGTGTGTGCGCGCGTGTGCGATACTTGTCGAATAAAAACAGGCCATAGCAAATAGTAGATTTTCAATAAACTGATATTGGTTTGTTTATTTATTTTCCTATGAACGCGTATGCTGCTGCTGCTGCTGCTGCTGCTGCTGCTGCTGCTGCTGCTGCTGCTGCTGCTGCT
>NW_022601406.1:1750443-1812454 GCF_009176505.1 Sitodiplosis mosellana | reverse complement strand
CTGCTGCTGCTGCTGCTGCTGCTGCTGCTGCTGCTGCTGCTGCTGCTACTACTGATGTTGGTGGTCTGCTGTTGTCGTCAACTCTTGTTGCCTGACTGAGTGTGTATGCGTGTTGAGCACACGTTCTTGTTGATGCGGTTGCATACGTGCGTTTATATGTTTGGCGGAATTTTCATCGCATTTACACGTTGTACGGTTTAAACATGGATAATAACACCACATAATCAAGTCAGAAAGTATTTTGTGAAAATCCCAGTTATAATTGAAATTTATCATGCCTCAGGAAATTTTCGTATCATTGCACCTGATTCACTGGGATTATATACATCGAGTAGTATATTTTGTGTCCAATATTGATTACACACATAAACGATAGGGATAATCACAAAACAAAATATACACTAACTTCTACAGATGGTAAAATTCCACGAAAAAGGAATGTAGTCAAAATGAGCAGTGGAAATAACGTTTTTTTTTCTCCTGGTTCGCTCACCCTCCATCAAAATGGCATGCGCTCAATATTCAAATGAACAATCGAGCAACCAACAACAACACAGAAAAAAAATGGACTTTGCAGATTTCGTGCTCATTTAAACATGACCATGATTCATTTGAGCATTCCATTCAAATTAGCCGAGCCCTATACAGACAATCACTCTTGATAGCTGGATTAAATTGAATTTGCAATTTGTCGGTGTATTTTTCTCTATTTTCTCTCTCTCTCTCTCTCTCTCTCTCTCTCTCTCTCTACCTTTCTGTTTCTCAAATGTACGATAAATTGAGATATGAAAAAGTGGTCAAAAATGTTGGCTCGACTATCCACCACAGCCAGGTGCATGCATTTCTTTCCGAGTAAATGTAAATGGCAGCAAATATATTATTGCTAATGAGGTGAAATGTTGCGTGGAATCCATTGTGAAATTTACATGTCATCCAAGTTGATTTTCAACACTATTTATTTATTTGTTTCTCTCGCCATCTCACTCGGTGTCTTATTAATTATTCTGGTTTTTAATCTTTTTTTTTATTAGTTGCTTTATTTAGTTTTCGTGCTTTTTATAAATAATACGCCATAATTCGTATGCCGATTGAAAAATGCCATTATAAATTAACAAGAGATCAAATTAAATTGAAGTGCATTTCATATAACAGCGTAGATGTAGAATCGCGTGTTATAAGCGATGAAGAGGAGCATAGAGAAGTTTGATGAAATTAGTAAGGTATCCGAAAAACGTTCGCTTAACAAATTTTTCGGGTGTAATCCAATGAATGTAGATTCACAAAATTGCAATTGAGAATCCATTTAGCTGTGAGTGGTAAGTAAACACATATTTAACCTTGTTTGACTATGCAAGTGAACAAACAGAATCATTCTGCAGTACAGTTTCCTTCAATCGTTGTACTGTTCTTCCATCCATTTTCATCCTCTTCTTCTTCTGATTCTTCTATTACGTTTTTTTTTTCAATCAAATTGCATATTATTAGTGCATAAAAATGTGTGAATGCTTTCGATTGCCACGTTTTTTTTTTCATATTCATTTTCACAAACTGTTGACTGATTATTTCGTTTTAGAAGAATTTGAGATCATAGATCAATTTATTTATTGAAGAAAGATTTCGAGAAGAATACAATTGCTGCACCTACCGTATCATAGCGCTTGTTGGTATTCGATATAAATTCTATAGACACATCTACAATGCCCGTACGACACAGAGTGTTGCTATGGTGAATATTTCAAACTCGATTCTCCACTTTTCTTGAGAGTAGGAGAGAAAGAGAGAGAGAGAGAACACGAGAGGAAAATAGAAACAGACAGAGGAAGATAAATTTGAATAAAGAAAAAACCCCTGATTGTATCTTTATGTGAAGGTTGGCGATGTGGAAAAATTACAGTATTTCATAAATGTGCTTCATTAAATATGACGTGTGCATGAAGGGAAAAATTTCGCGTTTCCTAAACTTATAAAACTACATAGTAACAATCAGTAACACACACACACACACTCGTACATTATTCGATGTTTCAAAATTATTTTTGTGTTTATCTGATGCTACTGTTGTTGTATGTAAATTATTAAATAAGTCAATTTAATTGGAAGAGGAGTGATGTGAAAATGCAATCCACTCTTGAAAGTATGCCTGTTTCATTGCATATCAACATCAACATTATCGTCGTCTTCGTCATTTATTTAGTGTAAATATGACTGTATCCTGTTCGATGTCGTATTCCGTTTGTGTCTGACGCAAATTAATCAGACCATTTTTCAAAATGCAGCATTTATTTCACCTAAAAATAAAATTGTCTAACACTAAGAATTTACAATTCAGAAATAATACATACCGGCCACTTTCGATCCGTCCATGTTAATTTTCCATTACATGCGAATGTGGCATGACGAAATGCATGCTAGTTGTATGGCTACTGTTGCCATTGTCATGTGTTTTTTAGCACTACATGAAATGTAGGGCTACTAATCTGCTTTTTTTTTTCTTTCTTAATACTTTTTGAGTCATGAAACAAATTATGGTGCATTTGAATTTTATGCTCATATTTTTTATTTAATTTTAAACAGGTGCACTAACGATAAATAAGTAAACAATATCTCAAAGCGCCAATCAAATATTTATTATCAAATGTTGTTTAAAAATTACATTAATTTTTCGTATAATATTTTCTCAGAAAAATTTTCTGAGTCTTGAACAGAATTTAAGTGATTTTAGATTCTATGCTCATATTATTTATTTAATTTAAACCAAAGGCAGTATATTTCAAAACAGGAATAAAACCAAGATCTTGTAATTCTTTTTGCAAATAAATATATTACTTCAAAGTTACTTTGATGAAATACATTTCATGTAGTGCGCCAAAAAATAGTTTGTTGTGAAACAACAAAATAGATTAAGCAAATAAAAACTCAAGAATGCAGAGCGGAGTGAAGCGAAGCTCTGCGGTCTTGTTTTTCTCTCTCTTCATTGTTGCGTGTGTGTGTGTGTGTTCTCCCTAGGGGGATTTCTCACACAAAAAGTTTGAGCAAATGTGCAAAAATTTCTATTATTTCTTCTTTTTTATTGAAGTTGTATGAAAATGTACTGAAATGACGATTTTGCTTGAATAAAAGTGTTCTGAAAGTGGGTTTTGGAGGATCCTCAGGATTGTTCAGAACTGCTCCCGATTCTGGAAGTGGGTTTTGGTGGATCCTCAGGATGGACCAGAACCGGTTTGACATTGCCCTGGCCCATCCTGAAGATCCACTTCCAGAACCGGGAGCAGTTCTGAACAATCCTTGAGATCCACCAAAACCCACTTCCAGAACAATTTCATTGAAGCATAATTCAAAAGTTCAGTGTAAATATACATTTATCTACACGAATTGACAAAAATTGATCGAATCGGACCGAATTGAAGAAATTTTTCAAAATTTTTAAGAATTCATCCATTTTTTTCGTGAGAAATCCCCCTAGTGTTCTCCTTCGTTCAGTAATTGCTATTTTCGGGCCGTTTGAATCATACAGTTACCCACTATATTGTATATAGAGTCAGTGGTGGCATATCTGTTTCGCGGAAAAATGATTTATTGGTCGATAGTCATTATTTATATATGAAGTAGTCATAGGTGTCCAACGAGGAACCAAAGGTGGAAAATTAGTGAATGATGAAATGCGTATTGTCAAGTGAAAACACCATCACCACCACCAACACCACCACTTTATCCTAGTTCACTCGGAAACAACACGGTTTATATTGCTCCGTTATGTTTTCCTTCGAAATGTGCCGCTTTATATTAATATACATCCATTTATATTGTTAGATTTAAGCCATCGCGCCCTTTATCCACAACACACACAAAAACACGATCCATCTGAATGGATTGCATTTGAATATAGACCATCAACACTCATACCATACGCTTGCTGTTATCACACGACGAATTGTTGCGCATTGTATGCGGTTACCAGTTACAGAACCATGCGTAAAAACTTTGGCGAAGCAAAACATTTTCGAAAACACGTTTCTCTCCCTCTATCTCATTGCCGCAATAAATTACATCCTATTTTCTCATTTATCGATTTATGATGACCAAATCCTTTGATTGTTCAAAGATTTTTAGATGATTGGTCTAAGAAAATGTATCATCTATAGCCTGAAGTAGTAAATACAGCAATAATGTTTATTCTAACGAATTCATTACACTTATTGATGCGATTTTTGATTTGATTTGAAACATTTATCCATGTTGGGACGAGGAGATGGGTGTGGGTGTAATGTGTCATAAATATGCATTTCTAGCTACATACGGCTGTCCTTAGATATTGAATTTCGATTTAAATGCTATCAAATTAAACCGCATATAAAATGAAAAACGAAGAATATTGCGTTGGGGTTTGGTGTGGTTTTTTCTTCTTCTTTTCAAGCATTGTCGCTAAAAATATTCCACTTAAAAATCAATAATGTCTTTGCACCTGTATGGGTTTGCATATTGAATAAAGCAGCAACGGAAAGTGTTCACGAAATCCAATGGCAGAGAATGCCACCTCTCTCTTTCTCTTAATGAAACAGCTAGTTGAATTATATCAAAACAGAATTTTTGATTTGCTGTTGCATTTCAAATGCATATATACACACACACCACATATCGAACAACGAGAAAGGAAAAGAAAAACAACAAACCAACAAATGTAAACCAATGAAAGATTGAATGGGACACTGAAATTACTAGTTTCAGTTGATGAAACGGAGGGAAAAAAATGAAAACTGTTCATTTCCAAACGAACCGTATTAACGTACATATTAACTTTTAATGCATTTTTGGTTCCTGTTGTCGTTGTACTTAAGACTTGCAAATGAAGGATACTTATTGGAGAAAACTGCATTTGTAATCAGCAAAGTGTACAGAATCAATGTACAACAAATTTAACGACAGGGCTTTGTTTTACAAACTGATAAAAGAAGAGAGGGAACAAAACGAACGAGTGGACAACTGTTTATTGTCTCAGCAATGGATTCTAACTGAATTGGGTTGCGTTGATTTTTTTCCCATCTCGCATATACACAAAAACTGCCCACAGTAAGTGTTATGGTGGTGGCGTCTACAAGGCGCGGAATAAATACTCTTTATAACTATGAAGAAGAATTCGCCGGCTCTCTTTTTCTTTCTTTCTTCTTCGTCAACTTTGCGAATCGAATTATATAGCTTTTATTATGTAATTTATTCTTCAGCCGTTGTAAATGCTTAACCGATGTGATAATAAGTTTTTGGTGGGTGTATGAATGGATAAACATGAAAAATAAACGCATGCACAATGCACATACATTGCAATGCAAAAGTGTGGGTACGACTATAAAATGACTATTATTTCTATTTTTGTTGTTGTTTTGTTCAACGCAAATTTAATATTTAATTTGAAAGCCTTTGGAAATTCTGGCCGAATGAATGGTTGTAAAGACAAAAGTTGGCTAGCCTAAGGTGGCCATTTTTTGGGCATTGAACAACGTTGACCGCTGGAAAATGTTGATCAAAATTGACCAAATGACAGCCGATTTTGATGTTCTGCACCATGTATTTTCCAAAATCTTTCCAGTGATAACTTTTTAATCCGATTCGAAATCTCGATTTTGGCCGCCATTCTTCAATGGTCGTAGGCCGGCCAAATGTTGTCTTCAAAACCTTTCATTTCACAAGAATTCCAATGGACTGCCAGATCAACAACTGAATTTGGGTTGAATAAAACAAAAATACATGAAAATAAGTCAATTTATAATCGTACGCCAACTTTTGAAACACACTATATTCATTTCTATATTATGAACCGGAAATGGGTTATGATAATTCATTATTTAATAAACATTAAACTACATTTGATTTTCAAGCCGAATTTAATTTATTATTACTGCTACTAAATTAACACGATTTAAAAAAAAAAAATGGAAAATCAGTTCAATCGTTCAAATCATGGCAAATATGTTCATTGCTTAGGTGTTCGGAGTGCGATAGAAAAAAAAAATTAATCAAAGGTAATCGAACAAAAATAAAAACAATCAAACATAAATCAATCGAAAAACAAACATTCGGCCCAATTGAAATTCATTATTGATCAATTTGTTGTTGCACTCTATTTATTGAGAGAAAAAAATGCGTCTATTTTGCGAGCGAAACGTTTGATCATCGTTTCAGGCTAACACGTCGACATGCATTTCTTATTTGGAAACATCAAAACCAACCAATCAACCGGCCATCCGTTCGTACCCTTCCTCCTTCGCTCATTCCCCAATTTCAAACATTTGGTCAACAGCCAACGGTAGAATTATGGTGTGCACTATTGACTTAATAATGTTAAGCTTCCGCAATAGTCGTTTCCGAGAAGTTGACATGTTTCATGAGCAAACCGAATGCCAAAATACCCTGCGTATGTACATGGCCAAATGCGGAATATGCAAGATTTGTGTGTTTATGTGTATGTGCAAGAGACAGCAGGTATTTTTGTTTTTCGTTTTTTTTTCATCATGCACGATGAAAATCAGAACTCACCACTGCTAGCGGGTTGCAAATCGGTTGTACATTTGGTCATCGTTAACAGAAATCAATAAATCTGCCAATATCATCTATACATAAAAATATATATTCATTTATCTAAAATTATTTGAAAATATTGACGATGGAATCGAATAGTGTACGTTTTTTTTTGCTCTCTTTCTGCACTCCTTCTTCTTCCTCTTGCGTACATGCATTTATACCTGATTTTTTTTCTCTCTTGCTCCCTCAATTTTTTGCTCCGCTGCTTCCGATGCACATATACACGATTTTCTAAGTGCACACTGTAAATGAAAGGAATTTATGTGCATGAGCACGGAAGTAAGCAAGCGTATCGTGTGAGCGTGAGTATGAGTGTTGACTATCGGGTCGATTTGCATAGAATTGGCCGAACGATGCAAGTGCTTTTTTTTCACACCCCATTGCTATATATATGTATGTATTTGTGTACTGTACATGTACATGCATTGATCATGTCACAAATAAAATTCCATATTACTAATATATATTAGCCATGCCAATATTTATAGTCATATAGCGATAGATATACGTATATGTATTAGTATTTATATTTATAGTAGAAAAATATCGAGGACAAATATACTTGATGATATACTATACACATTTTAAATATTGTTTGTTGCATCGAATGCAATATTTTTTAGCTTTTGGAATAAAAGCTTTTAAGTGACAAAAACAGTTCGAGCACTGTATCAAAATTGATATGTAATGGCAGGATAAGGGGATGTGTGTGTTAAGAGAGAGAGGGAGAGAGAGAGAGAGAGAGAGAGAGAGAGAGAGAGAGAGAGAGAAAGAGGAAGAGGATGCGAAAAAAATAAGAGGGATAAAAAATCATACAAACCGCAACTACGTTATTTTGATTCTGAAATATATCTAATAAATAGATAGTGAAAAAGAGGAAGAAATTGGAGAGAGGAATAAAAATGAAGCGCGATAACAATAATGAAAATGAAGGCGATCTGAAAATTTACGTACGTAGATGACGGAGAAAAGATGGAAAATATCACAGAGAGATAAGGATGAAGGAATGAAGGGAGAGAGAACACTTGAGTGTATGTTGTTATTTCTGTGTGTTCCATGTTGTACCGTGACAAACTATTTTGTCACCACTATCATCTTGTCAACGATGTCAAATTTATACACACACCGGTTTTTTTTTTTCTATCGTTCTATATACGAAACACAAGACGGAAGCAAGAAAGAGATAGATAGAAAGAGAGAGAGAGAGAGAGAGAGAGAGAGTGAGCAAGCTTTGTTTCGTAAAACTTTTTGATAGAGAGAACATGAAATTTCCCGATCCGAACACGCACAAAAGATTTACACACCGTTAAAAATGCATTCAACACAAAAGCGCACATTTATCGTTGGTATTTGTCGCGACGCCCATCATCGTATTTGATTCCCTTTTTTCCGTTTCCCTCTCTATTGTCACGTTGCTGCTGCTGCTGCTGTTAGCTACTGTTGTAGCTAGTGCCTTTATACGGTTTGTACTATACCGTATTTATGCACAGTGCAGACAGTAGCGCCGCTCGGATTTTTCCAATGAATATACATAGATACAAACACATTTACAAGTAACAGTTCGGCTCTACGCATTCACTCGAGAAAACGATATGTATATCTAGATGTAGTATGTATAATGAGTGGGAGAAATAGCCGTGTTTGGAAAGGAAAGGAACGTAGTGTGTGTGTGTGCTGTTTTTTTTTGTGTTGTTTTCGTTTCTTTTGCCGTCTTTTCATATTTAGCCGATCCAGCGACAACGTTTTCGCTTCCACATTA
Source organism: Sitodiplosis mosellana (assembly GCF_009176505.1). NCBI lineage: Eukaryota > Metazoa > Arthropoda > Insecta > Diptera > Cecidomyiidae > Sitodiplosis > Sitodiplosis mosellana. The sequence goes on along the minus strand of NW_022601406.1, from coordinate 1,804,122 downwards.
TGTTGTATTTGCTGCCAATTTGTGTGTTCGCCTGGATATGGCATCACCATGAAGCTATAGAGTGGTGCAGGTACATGGTAACTAGAGTGATACAAAAATAGTCAATTCTTACTTTGGATCAAGGGGCCTAGAGGCGCGTGCGGTTTCGCTAAAAATGCAGTCGAATAGAATTACTCATCTAAATTAAATGTAATGAAGCGACTGTAGATTTAATGGCATTTAATGAAAATGTTATGTACGACAGATTTGAGACCAAAATGGTAATTTTCATTCATTTTCATTACAATTCCCAAGAAATTGGGAAAATTGCATGAAATTCGGTAGTATCCGTGTTTTGGCACCATTCATAGAATTTATTTTCCATGGAACAGTAATGAAAATCTTTAGGGGAAAACCCCTAGCGTTGCCAACTCGACTTCCTTTTTATTTGGGTTGATTGTTTATTTTTTCATTGCCTTCGTCATTGTAAAAATGCTATTATATTCAGCATGGAACTTGATTTGAAATATGATCACCGTATTGCAAAGCCATTCGTTTGTCAAGTACTTTTTGTGGGGAAGACGGTGGTTAAAACTTGACGAAACACCCAATTAAATGAATGCTTTAATTAATGATTTCACTGATATATTCATACTACCGGACTGAACAATGTGTAATGTATACAATCCTATATTTTGACGTTTATCATAATATTGGCGCCACCAAGCCCATGAAAGATGAACTATGCAATACTATATATGGGCTAATAGTTTTGAACGTTTTGTGATCGTTCAAATTGAATGCATTTGGACTTAAACGAACAAAAGCTTCATGACACAGATGGCGCTTTATTTTTTACATTCCACAATCCACACACACAATGTGATTTTGATATTACAAAATGGAATATTAACCAAATCATACCAACAATTTTAATTGTTACTCTAGCAATCGAAACCAACAAAATGACAAATGCTTGCCCCACTTTTTGGTCTTTCAAAACTGATCACTACACTGTTTCCAATGCCAAAGAGGGTGAAGCATAAATCATCTGTTTGCTTCACGTGGAGATGGTTTGAAGGGTTGAAATTGTAATTGGCAATTCGAAATTATTAAAATTAAGATGGTAATTTATTTTGTTTAACGAAAAAATGGAATATTTAGAAGAAAAAAAACCGGAGTGGTTTTTCTGCAGCACTCTGATGGCACAGAAAGAGAGACAGCGAACGAAGCATTGTACAAGGAAGTGAAATCACAACACTCAAATACTATATATTATTTTTAAAAAAAATTCATCTTCTTCCTTTTCTTCGTCTTGTGTTGCATTTGTTTTTTTTTCTCTCGCTTTAGTTAGATATGCATCACACGTCCGTTGTCCTTTGCTATTTGCTCGAAATATTCTGTTGGCATTTCTTTATTATTGCAATTTCTCTCGATTCGATTATTGCCTATCTTATTTGCTTACCACTTCCCACAATTTTCGAGTGGATTGTAAAAATGGTATTGTGAAACCGCTGGAAAGGAAGGTAGACTATACTACTCCTATTTGCCGAACGAGGTAAATTCGTTGATTCGGAACATTGGACCGGAACGATCGACGACGATTCGATGGAGCAAATATTTAAATTGGTCGTTTTCTTCTTCTTCTTTTGTTTCCATGCCCATACCGTGCCCACGACGAACTGGCCAGCTCACCAATTACCTTATCTAAAGTGTGCATTGGTTCAATCGTCAATAATTTTTGCGAAATCTTAGAGATCACTAAATAACAAATGTTCGCATTAAAATATGCATCCTCATAAATAGATTGAGAATAGTTTGCAAAATACTAGACTACAATGCAACGGGGAAGGAACAAGTGAGAGAGAGAGAGAGAGAGAGAGAGAGAGAGAGAGAGAGAGAGAGAAAGAGAAACATACACACACTCAATTTTTAGATGGCACGAGAAACGACTTTGAAATTTTGCTGGCTACCAAATGAATCGGCTTGTTTATGTAGATATCACAGTTAGCTTTCATCGAATTGAACATAATTTAATATCGGCTTTCTCTTTCGCATTTTCCATGTCCGATGCATTCGGGAGATTCGGATAGGTCTTTTTGTTGTTGGTATGTTTATGATGTTGTGTATACGTTTACCATGTTCATGTGTTTAATTTTCATTTAGCAACCATTTTTAACCGTATTACCATTATTGTTACGAATTCGAGGGCTTCGTGCCTGTTGCCAAACTGATCAAATACAATTTGCTTGAATTTCGAAATGGTTTGAATGTATGAATGGCGGCGACAACGACGACGACGACGACGACGACGACGAAGATGATGATGATGATGTTGCAGTATATTTTATGCGAGTGACAATGTGTGTGTGTGTGTGTGTGTGTATGAGAGTTGTTCGGTAGTTGGAATTGTTCAGCTCTCTGTCGATTTTAAAGTGTATACGAAAGGCGCATGAAATTCTCTCTTGCCCTGCTGTGCATTTTTATTTTCAAATTCTCTTCTCTTGGCTGTGTTTCTACCACATCATACATTGGTATTCATGATGGATAATAGTACTGTAGAGGGTGTAGAAGCAATGATTGGAGGGATATATGGTTTGAATATTGTGTGATATCCGATTTTTATGCAGAAAAAAAGTTTGTGTATACTTATTAATTCATTAAATTTTTGTCTTGTTTTTGTTTTATTTTATTGTGGTTTTTTCTTTTTAATGGCGATGATGTCGGTGTACATGTTTCTATAGACATGCACATTGGTAGCGGCCCGGGGAAGTGTAAACAGTTTATAAATTATCAAACTTTAATGAGACGACAGTTTCTTGACCACCAATTGAAGTGGAAAATATTTCGTTTGTACCGAACTCGAAGTGACAATCGCATAAAATCCGGTGGAGATCTGTGTAAAACACATTTCGCTACACAGCACAAACAGCATCATTGTGCAAAATATTATTTCATTACTGCACAGATTTGTTGTGTCAAGAAGAGAAATGTATGTGTGTATTTGTGTGGACATGGGGATATAATAAATTTTGCCTCTGTGTCCGATGCGAGTGGAATGTGTCCTTTCTTTTAAACATGAATGCAGTTGCAGGCACGAGCGAACGAGCAAGCAAGCAAGCATGCATGCAAGCGAGAATCAAACGAACGAGCGAACGAACGAACGAACGAACCGATCAGAAAACGACGACTCGAAAGTGTGTTGTGTGTGCACAGTACACGGTTCGATTGTGTGGGTCATGGGTTATGCGTTTTAGTCTGCGGCCGTGTAGCTGTGTGTTGTGTGACTCCTTTTTCAGTGTTCGATTGTGTTGCAATTTTAAGGAATTAAGCGTTGTGCAGAAAGTAGCGGTGCATTATGTAGATCGACGTATGCAATATGCACACATACACATAGTGTGGCTCATTTGCTCGCTTGCTTGCTTGTTTGCTCTCTTTCCACATACATATATAGTATCCGTTGTAAATTGCTTCTCCATAGTGATATCTCTATTTCTTTCTCCCTCTCTCTCCATTGTGTTGTTCTCTATCTTTTGCGTTGTGGCTCTCTATCACCCCGTTATCACCCCGATTCAAGTCAGTAGTCGCAGAGGCTTGAGCTTATGTATGGACGCACGCGTTCAATTTATGTACTGTGTTTGTTGATGTTGATGCATCTGTGTATTGTATATGCCACATCGGGTTGAAAGTTTGTTGTGTTTTTTTTTTCGTTCTTCTTGTATACAAACAGAGCGACACACATGGAGCATATTATCGGTTTAGTTTCGCAGGCTGAATCGAGTTACCCTTCTTCCTTGTTCCTGTGTGTCACTTGATTCGCTCTGTCCCATTTCGTCGTCGCTATGTTTGTTCGGTTGATGTTGCTGTTGCTGTTGCTGTGTTTCGCTGCGCTAGGTAGTACGTTCTGTTCTTTTGGTTTTTCTTCATTTTTTGCATGCAATGGTTTATAGTTGTGCAATGTGACTCGTGTGTGTGTGTGTGTGTGTGTGTATGCCCCATGCATCCCTTTTTCCAACACATATATTCCAGAATACATAGAGAGAGTGAAAGGCGCGTGCAACTGAAACAAAAAACACTGATCGAATACGAGCGGCAAAATGAGATGACTTGATGGAAATGAGCGATAGAGAGGCAAACGAGCCTCCAATACATTTGCACGAAGTGTGCGCCTCAACGATATTGGATGAAAAACGTGTATGTGTGTGATTGTGCAATTTAGACAAATAAACATAACAGTAACACCACATTTCGCATCCAGCGTGAAGAGCAGATAATATACACCACCACAACACACATTGGGCTCTGAGTAATTTTATTCAACTGAAAATTTTTCTCGAAAATTTAGTACATCAAGAGAATTGCAAGTAAAAGGACATAAATCCTCAAAACAAAATAGAACCAATTTCACAAAACTGATTCATAACACCAATGATATCCTACATTGAATACACAAAAAAAAACAAATAAAACACACTGAGTCAAGAGAAATAAAATCATACGAACGTAGCGCGTGCATATAAAATTTTTCATGAACTTGCATTCTATCAGTTTTCAGCTTATTGATTGATTTAATTTGGTTTTTTTTTCTGTTAATTAAAAGGTATTCTAGCCACTAATTTCTCTTTTATATTTTAATTTTGGATTCTCGGGAAAATGACAAATATAAACAATAGAAACATTTTTGTTTTGTTTGGATTGATTGGAACATGTGTATGCATAAATACGTAAAATTTCATCACAAATAGATAAAACGCGAGGTTTTTTTTCAAGTAATTATGAAATTATTAAACGTCTTTCGAGAGAGAGAGAGAGAGAGAGATATGATAATAAAAAAATAAAACGCCCCTAAAAATAATTTACCGCATAAACAAAACGTAAAATTTCGTGTGTTCGTTTTGATCAAAAAAAAAATCCGTTGCTTTCGCTGTCTTATTTTTCCGCGTTGTGTTTTTTAACTCACTAACATTTGAATTTTATATTTAAAACAAAATCTCTTGTAACTTTATGTGTACACGGCACTTTAATTTGCAATTATTCCCTTTCTACGTTGCGTTTTTCGTTTTTCACCCGGTTCATATTATTATCATATCAAATTACATTGACTACTGAACTCACCTTGAATGCAACTAATCGAAGCTGAATCGGCAATTTTTTACTTGGTTCACTCACTCCCTTTTCAAATTTCAGATGTGAATAACTGTGTTAAATGGAATAATAATTAAAAAAAAACAATAAGTTTTTTTTTCATAAAACTACAGCACAAAGAAGAAGTTTTAAAAAAAATTGCATTGAGGCAAGAACACAACCAAACAAACACATACATACACATTTCTATGTGAAAAGAAGAAATATACCTCGAAATAATAATAGAGACCAGCACACGACAGTAAATTAAAGTCTTGTGAGGTTTGGTTTTGTTTGTTTGTTTGTTTGTTTGTGACGTGACGTGACGTGACGTGACATTACTCTGTGTGCTTTTGTTACAGTTGTAAGCAGGAAATAAGTGTAAAAGCACATAAAAGACTCTCTTTGTATGTCTCTCACACGCAAAGTGAACATAGATATTTTTTTTCCTCATTGAACTTCCTGTTGCCAATTGACACTCAAAACGAATACAAAAGAGAAAGAAGAAGAAGAGGACGACGGCAGAAGCGGCTACACAGCATAACATCAACAACAAGAGGAACATACAGTGAAACAGGTTTTCATCAACAGCATTCATTAATCGATATTGAACGCACGCATATTATATGTAATCCGAATGCTATAATAATATCAATATTCATTCGCATCATAATATTCCATGCTCGTTTCTTCGGGCATTGTGCATTCGTTTGGTTTTCCTTCATTTTGTTGTCTTTTTTTTTGTTGTTTTGTATTGTTATTGTTAGCTTGAAAAGAGAAAAAAAAGCTCGGCTATAATTGTATTAACGTTATGTTCAGGCTTCAAAACGAATTATTGGAGCGATAATTAATTTTGTCTTAACTTTACTGGAACAATCAATTGTTTTTTTCTTTTCTTTTTAATTTGCTAAATACTTCAATGGAAGTACACTAGCTCGATGCACAGAGAATATATCGATATATTGCGATACGATTTTCATCAATGAAAGAATTTCTTTGCATTTGCAATGAAATTGACCGTGATCATAAATATTGACGGTTTAATCATGAATTCCAATAATAATTGGTCGTGGCCTCATTGTCACACAAAATCATTTCGCACATACCGCAATATAATCCTGTGTGTTGTAAGCTATTGAAATTTTACACTCTAGCAGCCAGGCAACCAGCCAGCAAACAAGCAAGCAATCCAATGTTAATGTGGACAATATCATGTGTGTTTGGGAAGTGGATTCTCTGTTTCAAATACGTGTTGGTGCACCAGCACGCATATAGCCCACACAGTAAATTCTCTCCGTTATATAATCGAGAGCTGTTTATGCATGTACACCGCGCACACATGGTGACGCGTCATTTTATTCATTGAATGCATTTTACTTGAATCCAGATAGTTTTGGTCTTTTTGTGATGCGTTCGATTTTAAAAAGGCGCACGCTGCCCTCTGATATATATATATATATATACATGTGGGATGCATACGACAAATGGACACATGCAATATTATTGTGGTCAATAACGATTCATTTGGAGAATTTGTGCAAAAAGGTGATTGAGCGGTTCATCATGCGTCTTGTCGCTTATAAATGGGTTGTTTTTCTTTTGCATTCATCGAAAGCCCCATTGATTTTTTACAATATTTTTTTTCTAGTTTTCTCCCATCTTCTCGTCGTCTTTCTCTCCATCTCTGTGTTAAATTCGATGCGTTATTCAAACATTTCAAATCTATTCATTTTCCAAAGTTGACACACACAAGAAAATTGGCAATGCTCCGACAAAGAAACGTACCAATAATGCATTTACCAGTAAATGTAAACAATCAATACATACACACATATATGTATAGTCAACATATTCCAGAAAGAAAGTTGACGTAGTACATGCATCCCCACATATAGATGTATATCGGAACTAGTTGGTTTGCCGCAAAAATAAATATTTTTTTTTTTTCATGTGAATACACATACACAAAACTTTCGTAACTTATATATACGAATGAAGGAAAGGAGTGAGAAGGCATCGATGCTAAAAACTTTTTAGTTAGAAAATGACTGTTTTTGACTCTGTGCTTATTTCCAATGATGGCATTGATATTTGTTGAAATTTCAATTGAAAATTTTACAGCAGATTATATGAATTGGAAAAAAAGGTTAATTGAAATGGAGAGAACAAGAAATTGAAAGGAAAAAATGATAAAAATTTTGATACGCAATCGACTTTGGAACGGAAAATTCTCAAGTCGAATCACATGGAGAAAATAGACCGACGGAACTAATATGAAATTCTTTTTATTCAAATCAATGTGTGAAATCAGTTTGTCCGGAAAATCGATTAATTACGGTGTGTTCCGTAATAATAATCGGGTAATCTAATCTTCGTCATGCAATGCGAACGAAACCAGCAACAGTAACAGCAACAGCACAACAAAAAAATGCAACAAACCAATCCACTTGTCGATTATTAGTTTTTAATTTACATTTCGTTTATTTATTCATCATTTCAAATAGACTCATTTTAATTCACATAATTATGAAAAGTTAGTGGTTAATTTATTCAACAGTTCCACTTGATTATTTTTGTTAGATTCAGTTTTTTTTTCTCTATACATTGCATTCAATTCCATTTTTATTTTCATCTGCTGTAATTACTGTCGGCAAAAGAAGTGCTTGTAACAAATGATTTTCCTGAATGGAAGCAACGCTTTAGTGTTTGAAAATGTTGCACTTATAAACGAACATCAAACATTTTGTAAGCCGTCATTCCATTTTGGATAAAGCCTTTCCTTACGCATGCAATTATTCTTTTGTGCATACTAAGCACCCGCATGTTGTTTTAACTTCTGAAAGCCATTAGTAAAACGGGCTAAACTACGCTTTGTAGGCAATTAGCCGCAATTCAACATGTACAGTGCCGATCAAAAATCCTAAATACCATTGGGAAAATTACATTTTTTCACAAAATGAAAATGAGACTTTTTCGATTGAAAATAATGTGGATATTTTGGTGTCAATTCCTAAAACTTACAACACTAGATCATTTTAGCTGTTTTCATTGAAGGTATTAATGAATCACTTTTGAGAAATTTGGTCGAAAAAAAATTGAGCTAATTTTTTTTTATGAAATTCATCCAATTCATTAATACGCTCAATAAAAGAGATTAAATGTTCGGGTTCCGTAAGATTTTCGAATCTACATAAAAAAAAAATACGGAAATTTTCCAAATAGTCGTATATTTTTTTGTTTAAAATGTGATTTTGTTTTTCAATCGTGTTCAAACATTTGATCGACACTGTATATGTAGATACTAAACCACATATAATACGCAAAACGCATAACCACTTTCGCGTTTTTCTGTGGGTTTCTGTCAAGTGTGGCTGTGCTGTGAAACACAAACAAATGAGGAAATTCTTTGAAGTCTTTCTTATTTCTCTTTTGTACTTGCTTTCTCTGCATTTAAAAAATTCCGTTGAATTTTTCTGAGATTTTGCTGAAGAAAAAAATTTAAAAAAAAACTGAGCGATTCGTAGAAGATTTGTATTAGATAAGATCTAACCAACTTAATACCTATTAATTAATTACTGCTTACTAACTACAGTAGACTTCAAAGCAATTCAAAATGTTAAACACTTTAAATTTAAGTTTGAATTTCAGAAAAGAGCCTTGACAGTAATATATCGATTTCATTGTCTCTTTTTGTTCAATAACAATAGGCCGAATGGTAACGCAGACATTATAAATTGTGTAAAATCGCAAACAATCCAGGAAATATGATGACAGCGCCACACTTTTTCGGGAATTCATATCCTGCATATCATAGACCATCAATTGATAGTCTACAAGCGAGAGAGAGTCCATTAGATTTGCAAATAAGTAGCAAACAACGGAATTGTGAATCGCAACCATTACCAATACCAACACCATCCCCATCAACATCGCCCAGGTAAACAAGTTACCGTTTTATACCATGCATCATTTCATTGGCATATTCTTTTTCAATGCATAGTTTCGCACGGCTCTGCACCAAAGACGGGTGGGAAAAATCAAACAATCGATTTTAGCCGTTCGTCTATTGCTGTATGGAATGTGTATGTATTTAAAAAAAAAAAATATGCCATGAATGATTCATATATGAATATACCGTAGAAAGCAAAGAACGGGTAGAAAAGATGTCAAATTTGTCCGGGTACCATGCGACCACTCTAAATGATAACTGCGCCACAAATGTGCATATTGAATCTGATATGCATTTATCATTCATACCGTCTGTGTGTTTGATTTGTGTGTTGAAGTTCCCGTGAGCTCGTTTCTTGCCACACTCACTTGTTGTTGTTGTTGTTGTTTTTTTTTTAGTTTCGTTCGTCATACGTTGTTACATTGAGTGTCAAGCGGATAGGCGCTAGTAAAAATAATCGCAAACATTTTAAAATGGACACCAGGCATTAGACATCTTTTTTTCCCATGATTTATGTCAATGTTTCAATAGCTATATAGCCGGTTTTTTTCCTCTTCAACGGGTCTATAATTTACCATATATACGACCCAGTTATCTACACTTCAATCAACATTATCAACGGTAAAACTGCCTTTATCCATTAAAGGTAGAATAGGTGCATTCTACAATCAACTCGAAAATAACGATATCAGTCGTTATCAATTATTCCAAAGGACTTTTATGAGCTCAAATCACTTTATGATTTGTTCTTGCTGCGGCCACTTGTTTCGCAATTTCTCACACATTTCGACGTTTTTGATGTGTGTGTGAATAGTGGTTTTTCCGCAATATTATTGTTGTTCGAATTTCAAGTTTGAAAAAAAAACAGCAGTTAGTGTACAAGCGCCCTACATTCATTTGAATATTTCATTTGGCACTGCTTTTGATGAGCTCAAATTTCATTTTTTTTTCTTTGCTCAACGTAAAAATACATCTTTGAAATACTTTCAGTTTTTTTCCATTGCCAATTTGAAATGCATACATTATAATATTATTGTTACGCAAGGTTTCAATCATTTTCTTACAAAGTGATTATTTACCTATATAACTGCGATTTTGAATGAAAATGAATAGAATATTTAAATTGATTGAAATTTAAAATTAAACGTAACGGTCTATTTGACAAATTGAAGAAAAAAACGATTCGCTCGTAATATTTGTTCAGATTCATTGTTAACAATTATCGAAGAAAGAGAAAAAAAAAACCATCGAAGAAAACATGACAGCCATATTGTCTTCGATTAAAATCCAATCACTCAACTTCCATCGTTGCTTGGGTAAGTCATTATAAATGTATGTAAACAAGTCTAAGTCGATTCGATTTCGCGGAACGGAATTACAAATTGCGTTAATGTCCATTGTCTCTCTCTCTCTCTCTCTCTCTCTCTCATTCCATAATTGATATTAAATTTTTCAATGTAAATATCCGTTCGACGTTCGGCGAACAAAACGGGGAAAAATAGGGTTGTTTCACCATTGATTCTATGGAATTTGTCGCTAGTTGATATGTAAATGATAAATGTGTCGAACATTTTTTTTCTCTTCTTATTACTTTTCCACACTTTTCCGTATGCACACAATGTGTACAGGGGAAGTATAGGAATTGGTTTCGGCATTTTCTTTTTTCGCTCCGCATTAGTGTATTTTGTTATAAAAAGCAGGAAAAGGACTAGAAATCACAAGTTGCATACATTCTTCTTTCGTTCGGTTGCTGTCGAATTTGGTTGTTTGTAAGCACTATTGTGCTCCCAAATATTGTGATCTGTATAGATTTTGGTATGCTTTGACTTTGATCAATTGCAAGTCTTTTCTAATATATCTAAAATTTCTGGAAATTAACATTTTTGTATGGTGTGGGATCCACACTGTGGGCAACGTAAATATGCAATTTTCTTCAATTTTTTACAAAAATAAATTTAAGGGCTTTCAAACGATGAAACATTCACTTCTCAATAAATTCGATCTCAAATCGAATTTTCTTCAGATATTATGTATATTGAGAATACTTTAACCCTCTAATGCATACAACCGCTTCTAGACGGGCAACATTTGAACGCCTGTAGAACGTAAACCGTACATCGGATCACATTGCTTCAAAGAGAATTTTTATTCGTCAATGTTTTCTCTTTATATTTGTCTTTGGCAATATTTGTCTATGTAGTCTGATTGTAAAGTTATAAACAAAAATGTGTGCAAAAACAAAAATTTGACAAAACAAATTATTCGAACTCGAAATTAGACACATTTTTGACACTTTTAAACAATGGATTTGATTGTTCTCTGATTTATGTCAATCGCATTCCCTGACTGAACCATGAGGAATCCAGGATTATGAATATTTTTTAAATATCTATGGCCAAAAATCAACCAAGTACCAGTACTCCCAGCCCTGGGAAAAATTAGTGCATTAGAGGGTTAATATAACGTGAAAAAAAACATTCATCTGTTTGTCCACTATGATTGTTCTTATTTTCAGAAAAAAGACAAAAAGATTATACCGAGAAAAAAAATGCATGCAAAAGTTTTGAACAACGGTACGGAAAAGGGTGGTATAAAATGGCGACAGAACAGACAAAGGTAAAAGTTAAGAATTACGAACGTAATTCTTTCTATTCAATTGATATTGAGAAAACGTCATTAAATATTAGTCGGCGACAATTCTTTTTTGTTGAAAAGCGAACAGTGCAGCGAATGTCCAATTAAAAGGGAGCGAATGAAGAAAAAATGAGGCTCATTTTATAAAACTGGTTGTAATTGTAATGATTATCTCCTTAAAGCATTTCTTTTTTTTATGTATAAAGGCTGGTTAGTATCTATCAATCATACTCTTTTGTACTGATATCAGCATTTTGACCGATTTTCCACAATTTGCTTCTATTTTTTTGCGCTTTGACTTTTTCGGCCCATTTCTATTTTACTTCTGATTTTTTGTGTGAGCTTTTCATTTTGTTTTTAAGTAACGAGATGAAATCTACATCTCAATTAAATCAGTCCTATTGATTTAACTTCACTTTCATCACTCTTTTTATTTAGATTATGTGTTCGGAAATAAATTCCAAAGACCCACTAAATAACATGGTGGCTAAATTCAATAAATATGCTGAACATTATGATTTTAATCAAACTATTGAATTTGTAAAAAATAAGCTAAAAAAATTTCTTCAAGGGCAGAAATCTGTAAATAATTATTGCATACCAAATTGATTTATTTATCCATTATACAATATTTAAATAAACCACCTAGGGCAAAGAAATGCCATTGGTTCCGAACATTATTATTAAAATGCAGAAATAGAAAGAAAAAAAAACCATATGGTCAAAATTATTTCTGGATAATTTTATAAGTTTTTTTATTTTCAATTTGCATGCTACTATCGTAGATGGATTTGAATTTTGGTACTGAGTAGAGGATAAATACAAATGCATAGGAACTACAGTACTAGATCAGTTGAAGTTTACAAAATCACACCTTTTTTTTAACATAATATGCATTATTGAATGGGTTTATAGAAGCTTATGTGACATAAGTTATGTCTAGATGAATAATATTTTGTTCTGAGAGTTTTATTTATATACTCGCCTGGGTTTTTGCATCCAATTTTTGTAAGAGATTGATCACCAATGTTGCTCTCAAAAAGCTGGGACTGCTCTCAAGTTTGCTGTACATCACTTTTTGTTGGTGTAGATTGACTAAAAATCGGATATACGTAGAATTTTCTGTCAACCCATACTTGAATACCTATCTCAACTGTTGAGAAATGATGAATATCATAGTCAGATTACCTCCAAATTGTTTGGAGAGAGAATATTACAACAAAAAATGTTCCTTTGAATGTAGGCTGTTTAGTAGACTCATCCTGGGCTACATTCGTGATTAATTTTCTGATTTTTCCTCAAATTTAATGATATTTTTACCGAATACTATTTGATTTAAAGCACAAATTCCAATGTGTATCGATCGTCTTCGTAGAAGAAATTGTTCATGATTGAATTTGAAGTTTTTTCAGTTATCCGTTAATTTTATCAGTCCATTCAGTAACGATTCGCCCCTTGGTTTAAATCCAATTCATTTGTAGCATTTAGCACCATTATATGCACAAAGTGTTGAAGAAGAAAAACAGAAATGTTTGAATAGAGTGCTCAACAAAACATTTGATTAATGATTCTATTAATTGACTAATGAAATGATCAAATCTAGGAGCTCTTGCTGGAAACCATCGCTTTTCTGTGGCTCGAGAATAATATGTTCTGAATTATTACAATTTCAAAACAAACTCTGTTTGGCTTTCAACTTGAATCGGCTGTTGCTTTGAGTCATCATTGCTTTGAAGATGACCACTTACAAATATTTGGCTCATTTGTATCGACTTACGTAATTCAAATGGTACAAATTAATTGATACAATCAACAGTGACACATTTTTTTTTCAGTTTTCAAATTTTCTGCCATTTTCATTGCTAATAATTATTGCATACATGCATATTATTCAATTTGATTTGATAAAAAAAAAGTTGGACAGCTGCTTTTGTGCACAAAATGGTTCAACATCTTCAAGATCGTTATGAGTTTCAGCCCAGCATCAATGCTATCGGTTTAATACAGCCTCTTGACCTTATAAATTTGAATCATACGCTTAATTTTTTTTAAAATCTACTTTAAACTATCTGGTTCGATTCTTTGAATTCAATTTTATCAGTCCAACGCCACACTCAAAACCCCTCTCTCTCTTTCTCTTCCTCTCTCCGTCCCTAGGGGATAGACACAACATTTAAAACTTGAATCTTTTTAGATCTTTTCAAATCTGTAGGAATCTCAAATCTCGAGCAAATTCAAATACTTTTGAATCTCAATGAATCCTTATGAATCTTCTCAAATCAAAATGGCTGACTTGTCAAAAAGGTCAAACAAATCAGTGAGATTTTTACAAATCTCTTCAAATCCCTTCAAATCTCAATGAATCTTCACGAATCTGAACACCTCTACACAAAATCAATTAAGTATTTTGAAAAACGATCGTATCTCAGATCTTGTGTCTATCCCCTAGCTCCGTCCACATACATCACTATCCTAGATACGTAAATTAAACTGTTGAAAGTTTATTTAGAGTCCAAATCCATCGTACAAACTCAAATTACATAGCATGCACACATAGCAATGCCATTAAAACGCGTGCAAAGCTTATTAGTTTCTGGTTTTGGTTAAGAGTTGCGCATCTGTAGCATAGCTTCAAAATCGGCGCATGTAAATATTATGGTGCCAATTTGTGGTTTGTTCTTTGACAAAGCCAATTATATTATCAACGATTTCGTCGGCACTGATTTGCATTGTAAGTCATCAAACTTAAGGGCCATAGTGCCAGAACACCACAACACACAAACACACAGACATGCAAGTGTGTGGCATAATGAATCTTTGGTGCATACGGTCTCACAAACAACATAGATACAATGATATCATCCTAAATCGACGGAGAATGAATTTTCAAGTTTGTTTAATATATTTCGACTTGCAGCTGTACGTCAACCAATTAGCACCGAAAACCAAACGACTCGAACTGTGTAAACTTATTGAAATGAAGTGGGAGTGTGGGGCACAGGGAGAGAGAGAGAGTTTGTATGTTTGTGTCTGTGTATGTAATGCAATGTGATAGAACAACAAAAACACGCACTTCTATTTCCAAAGTATACACACAATGTGTGTATCAAGTGCTCACTGATGCCTGGTGTGTGTGTGTGTGTGTGTGTTTCCAAGCTCTTTATTATTCTCATTGAATTGTCAAAAAGCTTTTCAAACTACTTCTAATTTGAACATCGACTTGTTTTCGCAACAACTTTTTGTGTGGTATTCAATTAATAATTTTGTTTGAATGAAAAATGGTCGAGCTTGAGTTGGAAAATTGTTGCAAAACCAAATCAAACCAAATCAAACCAAACCAAAAGTCCGGAAAATTATTTTCAACGATAGTGTTGTAAGGAGGCCAAACACATAATTCTACACTCTTATCATTCTATTGTGCGAAGTCAAAAACAATACAAAGAGTCTTGCATAAATGAATACTCGAGTATTCGAACAACTTTTACCGTCACTATTGTCATGAATCAAGTTCAAAGTTTCCCAATGGAAATGTCACAATGAAATGTATTAGAGTTTTTACTTGAATAAATTGAAAGATTGTGATCATGATCTTGATCAACTGTAGAAAACGTATAAACATTTTTCCGCATTTTATCCTACTATTTAACGCCAATTTTGTACGTTTAACGCAACGATATTTTGGACACAAAATGATTCGTAGAAAGTTCATTAAACGACCATGAATCAAATGAATGATCACATACATTCGAATTCGGCCACTGACTTGAATCGAAACGGTTCCAACTGTGCTGTTGGTTGCGTTGAAAACTAGTTTTGTTTAGGGAGTCTGGGCAATTTTCAAAATTAGTTCAATCCATAATTTATATTCGCACATCAACATTGTAGGTGAACGTGAGAGCGAGAGAGCGAAAGATCGAGCGAATAAGATTAAGGAGGGGAGGGGGAATCGAGAGCGAGAGCGCACAATACAAATAATTCGCTAAAATTGTGCGCTCCAACCACACTCACTGTGAGATATTGATTCGTAACGATATGATTTATGCGAAGAAAAGCATGCAACAAAACAAAAACAAAAAATGTCGAAACATTAACGCACGGAACAACACATGTGTGTTGCTGTTCTGATTTTCGAACTTATTTTAATTGATCTTCAATTTCTCGTACAGATGAAGGGTTCGATAATTAATTTATTGGATTCAATCAAATGTGAATACAGAACTGAATATTCCGTCAATTCTTATTCCAATCCAAAACGCAAAACTATATGACATTAAAATATGGAGGGATTAATATGCAAAGAAGTTGAAGAAGAAGAAACAAAAATGTATTTGAGACTAATGCGATCATTGCGGATTTAATACATACAATGTCACGACGAAACACAAAATTTTGCACATAAACTTAATATGCAGAGCCAAAATTCACGCATACCACACACATACACGCTCTTTCACCAAACGAATGACATACACACAATGACAGTGAGGTTAGAATATGGCATTTCGAACTAGAAAAGTCGTGTGGAGAAACAAAGAATATGTGTATATTCGTGTATATGCATATATAATGAACACAAAATATTCCTTCTCGGCTCGGAATCGGTTTGGCACGCAATCCAGACATGTACGATAAACGAACAGCAAAAGGGAGGCAAAACTATTGAAACTCCCGCTTAAAATTGATTGAAACGAAAGAAGAAGAAAAAAAAAACCGATGCCAACACACGTATTCCCAATTTATCGGCGTGATATTTTATTTTTCTTCATTCATCCTTTACTCGACGGCAAATCCGGCACAAAAATTATAAATTTGTACAAGAAGAGAAAAGAAAACAGATTTGAAAATTTAAAAGCCGGTAGAAAAATTAAAAACGTACGTCTCCTCCCCGAATTGTCATTCGTTTTGCCTATGCTCGAATTTATTCTCGCTTTAATACATCAGTTTTGCAAATTAGTATGAACGGAGCAGCAGCAGCAGCAACTAGCAAGAGAATTGAATGAAAAAAAAAACACCCAAAAAACCAAAACCAATACGAATTCTATATGTGCAAAAACAAGATTCTAAGTGTCCGACATCATGGACCCATTTACGGTTTTTTTCTGTTCGTACTGTATATATGTTATATAATATGTATTGACTTTTGGTAGAAATATGCATGTTTTATTATAGGTTTCAACACACAAATTTTGTACACATTGCCTTCGTGCACCGAAAGAAATGACGGCGAACGAAAAGAGAGAGAGAGAGAGAGAGAGAGAGAGAGAGAGAGAGAGAGAGAGAAGAAGAGAATATAAACGCCAAGTCCGTAGGTGGGTTGACGATATATGTGAACTCTTTTGCTGTTGATGAGCGAATACATTCACACTTTTCTCTCTCGCTCACTGTGTTCAAACACTTTTGCGCATACTTACTTTGCTTGATCGCCGAACAAACCGAAACGTTACGACGTTCGGCAAGTTTTTTTTTGCGCGCGCGTTCTGTGTTCATTCGTTTGCTGTTTCTCTTACTGTTGCCGCTGGTGCTGTTATTGTTGTTGTTATTGTTACTGCTGCTGGTGTATGGTGTGTTTGTATGTAACGCACTAATGTTGATGTTGGTCGGATATTAGTATCATTATATTAATACCAATATTACGTTATTTACTTAGAATTTGCTCAAATACTAAAATATCGAGCGGACAACACCGAATTGAAGAACACACACACACACACACATACACACACACACAGCCAAAAAAAAAAAACCTTCCACATCTCTCTTTCTAGTGTATCTAATCTTTCATTCTGTCCTTTAGTTATCAAATTCATAAATAGATTGAAGTAGTAACATTCTTTGTTTTAATTTGCGATCATCATCAAGTTTTGTAGTGTAACATATACAGTAAGTGCTGAGCCCTTTTTTTTGTTGTATTTATCAACGGTTGCATAACATTGCGAGATCAGGAAAAAGCGGAAAGTTGAAAGAAGAAGAAGAAGAAGAAGAAGAAGAAGAAGAAGGGATAAAAAGAGCGCCGACCACCGATCAAACTAACGCTAAAACGGGTCAATTTTTGGCAAACATTTGATTTGTTTCTTGAAAGAAAAATGATTTAAAACGAAGAAAAGAATTCTTTCCCTTTAGAAATCAAGGTATTTCAAAGCAGAAAAAAAAGCGAAAAAAAAGAATCTTTGCAGTGTGTTTTAGTGCAAAAGTAACGTTGTTCGAGAGAAAAAGAAGAAGCGAAAAAAAAACCGAAGTATTCAATGGATATGATACACTAGTGTGACTTTGAATGTATGGAATCGATTGACTTAACGATGCGCGCATTCCACGTTCGGCCAGAGGCACACATACAATTTTCTCTCTGCCTCTCGCTCTTGCCGCATTCGGCGTTTCATGATCATATGTGGTGAGATTTGATGTTACTGTGCTACCTCAATATACGAATCGTTCGGTTGTCGTCGTCGTCGTTGAGCGTTTGTTTGCGCTCGCATAGCACCGTATCAACGTGCACATATATACACATATTCTTGCTCTCCTCTGTATATCTCTATGCTTTCATTTACATTCTCTGTCACTCTCTTATAATAATCTCTCTTTCAAATCTTTTCGTTCAAACATTACATTTATTTGACTGTCCTTTTCTTATTAGTGATTTCCTTCGTTTTAAATTCAATACATGCTCTCTTTTTTTCTGCTTGAATTCGTATATTTCTGCATTTATAATATAGCGCTTCTTCGTTCGTTTATGGCTTAGTTGTTCTATTCATTCATTCGAATGTATAATGTACACACAGCACACTACAATACATATATTGGCAAAGATAATATAAGTAACACATGGAATATACGAAACGAACGAGAAAAAAAAAGTCCGTACAGAATCTAGTTGTGTTTGCTGGTTGTTGTTACTGTTGCCGCCGCTGTGTATTACTACACCGAAGAAAGAGAGAGAAGCAGAAAAAAAAGAGAATCAAATACACACACTGTTGTAATGCGGCATATAGCCATGTGGATCACTTAACAGCCGGAGATATTATAAACATACTAATAACAATTCATAATAATAATAACAATAATAATAAGAATAGTATTCGCGAATTTATATTCGCGAATGTATTTGTTCTAAGTTTCTTTTTTTTGCATTGCCGTTTTCTTCAGTTGTTGATTTTTTCATTCGCGTTTATTTTTTTTGGACATTCGTATGACGACCACTTGCTTTTATTAGTTGCTTTAGTTCGTTTAACATAGTCTCCTCTTCAAGTTTATATATCAAATTAGAAAAATGTTGTGTTACTATTCGAATAGAAATCGTTCAGTGTGACGCGAAATTTTTTTTTTCTCTGTTCATACATATATATGTATACCGATATTGATACATACATATATAGGTATATATATTATTTGCACAAAATATGTCAATTATTGTTTCAAATTGCCACTTTTTCTTGTTTCATTTTATTATGGTTTTTTTTTCTCTCTAATTTGGTTTCGTCTCTTACTCTCTAGATATTTGTTGCATTAGATAATTCTTTATATATTTAAAAGAAGAAGAAGAAGAAGAAGCAAAAAAACAAAAATGTTAAGCCCTGTCAAACAAAATCTGTGCCAAAATCTTCTTCGATGATATTTATAATAATTCGACTTTTTGCGTTTGATGTGAATTGAATCAAGAGAAGGAAATAATATATACACGACAATACGAAAAGAAAAATATCAAATTTTAAAGATTATTGCCGAAGCCAAATTTAGATGGTATAACGATTGAAATGCCAATTGTATATGAATGAAACAGAAAAGAAGAAAGAAAAAAAACATCAACAACGTCGCCGTCGTCGTCACATAAATTCATTTTTGTTCTTCTGTTGCTGTAACAGTGTGTAATAGTGTAAAGTTCATACAACAAAGCTAAAGAAGATAAAGAATCCGAAATATTGTACGGAAGATCATTCGTGTGCCAAATTATTTTTTTATCGCTCACCCGAAGAAATAAAAAATTGAAATAAATTATATTCCGTGAATGCGCGCGTGCGTGCTGATATCATCGAAGAAGTTGGACTTTTTTTTTAAAACAAATTCGAAAAAAAAGAAGTGATATGCAGAAGCATCGAAAGTGTAATAGATAAAGCTTAAGTACCGGTCGAAACAAAAAAAAACCAAACCAGAAGAATTGGTTTTGATTACTTTCCAATTGGAAATTTGTTCGTTCTCACCAATTGAACAAACGCCAAACAAGAGAAGAAGAAGAAGAAGAAGAAATAGCAACCAACGAGATTAAAAACGTAAAAGCAAAAAAAAAAAACGAAGACGAGAAAAAAAAGTGTAAAAAGAAACATTTGAAAACAATAGAACCGTTCGAATACCGAGAAAAAGTTCTTTCTTGATTTTGGATGGTTATATTTGGACGGAACGGAATAATAAAAAAAATCATAGCTAAGAAAACGGCGTATGCAAAATATCGACAACGCACACAACAAGAGAGAATTTACAGTGAATTGGATTGATTCAATTTGGATAGAGAGTTTTTTTTTCGCTGTTTTTGTTTTTGGTGTATATGTGAGCGCTTTTTTTTCGTTCTTTTCTGCTCTCTAGAGGTGAGTTTTTTTTATATGTGCATAAATTTCAATCTCGTTTTCATTGTTAAGCAAACGGCACAATTGTGTCTCGACAATTTGATGTGCCGTATGTGCGCTGGTGCAAGTAATGTTATCAAAAATCGACCAAACATTAACCGAAACGATGTAATTTTTTGATGAAATCAATGCTCTCCAATCTTCGAATTTTCCTGTTGATTAGTTTTATGCATGGATTTCGGTTGCACTTTCGTGGATTTATCTACTGTGTGTGTGTTAGCAATAAAGAAGGGAGTTGAATATAGAGTATGCCATTTTGAAGCACACGCTCGATGGAAGGAAAATATGTCATTCTGAAAAATGCATGAATTGTATCATCCCCGTTCAGGACAGCCTGTATACTGATATCATGGAATATTTTCGTTTTGTTTTATTTTCTTTATAAAACAGTAAAATAAGTGCATACTGTGCATTGGCAGTAGAGATTCAATTTCTAGCGCAACATGTTTGCTCGATTTCCTTTGAAATTTTACTGGATTGTGCCATATTTCCACGAACAGCAAGCGACACACCATTTCTTTCCATTCCACCTGGATTGAGTTGGATTGATATTTGATGCAATGATTTTTGTTTGTTTGTTCAACAATGAACTGATATATAGATATAAAATTGAAAATCCTTTTCATGACCATTTTGACTGGTTAATATTGATGAATGTCACAATCTCCATCACCCACTTTCCGTATTTCTCTCTCTCTCTCTATGGTTTGGTGTCTCTACAGATTTGCTTGAGGTTTACGAGATTGCAAACATCCAATAAATGTGAGTGTAATAACGTTATACACGTTACTTGAATCAAACGGTACACATTCGGGAAATTCATTCAGATGTTCGTCAAATGTTTGGACGGTAATATTGTCTAGTCCCAAGATTACCGCGAATACTTGACTGTTAAATGTCTGCGTTTTTTTCCTCGATCTCTCACTCTCTCTCTCTCTCTCTCTCTCGATCTATCTCCCTCGTCTTTCTTTCTATTTCTATTCATTCATTGTTGAAATTTTGAAAACGAATGACAACGAACGAATGGCATTTTATGTGCCCGAAAAAAAACACAACGAAGATATTTCTTCCTTCGTCACCTATTTGAAAGACATTCGGCCAAAATGTCTTATTGAAAGAATTTTTATTGATCCGATTGATGTTAACACTGTTAGACAGACGGACTTATTTCATTGTGAGCACATATAAAAACACCCATCATCATTACACATACACACACAGCGAAATATGAAGACGATTCAACGAACGCATTGCTAAGACAAATTTGATCCATGTGATCAAGCACTGTTGACTATATAGGAACTTTAATATTGTTTGAAGCTACACATCCATGGAGCCAATTGGGAATGAGATAGAAAACTTGTTGCGAACCAGCTATAGGAACATTCTATGGATATATTATATCACTCGCTGAACTTTTGTTTAGCTTTGATTTGATTTTTTCTTCTTTGAAGACTACGAAAAAGAGGGCCATCTTCGAATACATCTATAGTTTTGACAAATGAAACACGAAAAAAATGTCGATTCTGTTGAAGCGAACAGACTATCACAGTATCATGACTTGGTGGCGGTGCATAGTTACACAGCAAATAAAAAGAAAACATACACGCTATTTCTAATGTAGAGAACACTATAGTTCTGAGGTGTGTGTCACTTTAGCGAATTTTACAAGAAGAAAAAAAGCTAAACTTACCCAACGACATATATATTAGAAACTGTGTGTCGCAAAGAAGCAATCAAATATAAAATGCTGCAGCTTTTTCACAAACCTCAAAATCATAAATTGCAGCCATAAATGGAATAAAAAGCGAAAAGTAGAGCGAAAAAAGTATGAACGAAAAAGAATTGCATAAGAGCGTGCATCCAGTGCATATTTGCGATGGTGCCCTTTACTCCGTCTGTCTCAAACAAAAACCACACAGGAGTTTTCTTACTCTCTCTCTCTCTCTCTCTCTCTCTCTCTTTCTATGCCCCGCTCATGTTAGGATGAAACGACAAAGAACACATAAACTGCGTACTTAATATCCTTAGCGAAAATCCTTATACGATATACGACCACTTCGAAATAGGTCTTTGATCATAAAATGTAAGGTAAACCTCTTGAACGTAAACACGCTTTGTTCGCACATTCATGATTGGTCTTTTACTTCGAGTTTTCCATCAATATCTTTCTCCACTCCATTTTGATCTTTTTCTCACTCTCTCTCGCTCTCGCTCTCTCTCTCTTTCTCTCTCTCTCTCTCTCTCTCTCTCTCTCTCTCTCTCTCTCTGTATATCTTATTTTCAGTTCAATTTTTGTTATTGCCGAGTGAAATGTTCGCCTATATGATATACGGTATATCGCGCTATCACGTTCAGATGACAACCTACATAATTAGGTTTCGCTTATGATAATTTGAAGGGAAGAAACATAACAATATACGTATGCAAAAAGAGAATTGTCCTTTTCCATACACAAAATAAACGACGAGAAATTCGTTGATGCTAACTTTTGTACTCAGAGTAGTTGACTGCACCGTTGAATTTTCATTTCGAACTGAAATATCAATGATAATTTAACAAAATACATGTTAGTATTCAGTGCGTTGATATTCGTGTGTCGTATTTGCAAAGAGTTTTCAATTGTGAATAAATGCATCCATGACAACAAGTAGAAATGGTGAAACCACCGAAGTTAAGAGAGGAGTGAGGGGAGAGAGAGAGAGAGAGAGAGAGAGAGAGAGTAATAATAGATAGGTAGTTTTTATGTACATATACATACGCAAACACACACATTTTGACTTTATATGCCGGATTCGCTTGGTTTTCCGCCGTTTCCACCACATTTTGCATTTCCGTCCAGGATCTTTTCAAAATAATTTCCAACTCGACAAGCAAATTCTCTCCATTTCTAACGAACCACATTTTTGGAAATTCATTTTTTAAAAAAAACAACGAAGGCCTTGAGCAAAGCGTTGGCTGCAATTGAGGGAAAAAAACGAATTGAATCATGAATTTTTGGCAATTCAACTATATGGAAATGAGTGCGGTTGCAAAAAAAAAAAAACAAAACAAAACAAAAATATTATATTTGAAAAATGCTTGCATAAGCAATCTAGACAAACGTTCAGGAATTTTCATCTGATTACAGAGCAGCACATGCATTTTTAAACGCCTTTCATATTTACAAGTCGAACTTTTTTTTTCTCTGTCAATTCTCCTTCCTTTTGTAATGGTGGAAGTAGGTATTGAATCAAAACATATACAAGGAAAAATTTTACGGTTGATAAAACAACAACTACAAACTGAACAAAGACGAAATAAGAGCGAGAGAGAAAGAGAGTCAGAGATGAACAAATAAAAAACCTTTGGCAAGTGCCCAATTAGTACTGCAGGCTTACACCCAAAAACCGTTTTTCAACAACACAAATTGAAACAGCGTTCTCATATTGGGTGCGATTTTTTGTATGTGTGTAACTATTTCCATGTGTATGCAAAGAAATCTAGTCTTCAAAGTAAGACAAAGAAGAAGAAGAAGAAGAAAAACGCAAGAATGTTCGCTTAGAACTAGTTTTGGCTAGTACCTGCATTGACTGCGCCAATTATTACATCGAGTATTTTTATCGAGAATTTTGATTCCGTTGAAAAGCCACCCCCCCCCCTCCCTCCGTCCTTTTTTCCAGGAAAACTTTTCTCACTATCTCTGCACAACAATTGAATTATCTTTCTGTTGTGTTCTCCAGGCTCATGCTCTTTTATCCTCCTGGCTCCTCTCTCTCTCTCACACACACATACGTACACTTTTCTAGCTTTTTTGTCATATTCATTCTGCGCTCTGTGCGTATGTTTTTTCTCTCGTTCCTCCTTTATTTTCTTAATAATATAAATATGGGCTATACGTATCATGTATAAATATCTAGTTTGATGCGTTGTGTTGTGTATCATTGAATCTACAACCTATTATAATAATGTTAAACAACTGTATAGTGTTAACTTTGCAGAGCATTATATTCTCTATGCGACGACCATTTTTCGCTGCTGTTCAATTCTACTCTCAGTTTTCCTTGGTTTCCTTTTGATGTCAAACTTTTGGAATATCTATATACAATAATATATAATATACGGGAACTTTATTTTTTTTTTCCTGCTCTGCACCCAAAAATTTCCTTTTTTAACCACGCGCGTACGTTGAATAGAACAGTTTGCAACTTGTACACACACACACACATCTTTCACACTCTTTTTCTCTTTTTTCCCTCTCACTCTTCCACTCTCATCTACAACATCGATACACGGGCAAAAACCTATACGCTCAGAAGAGAACAAAAAAAAACCGTTTGACAAAATTGTTTATGTAAATTCTATTTGCTGAAACTCAATGAAGTTTCATATGAACGGTGCCTGATTAGCATCAAACCGAGTCATTTTCTCTTCTCAACAATCGTCTATTTGGTTGCCCGCTTGTACTCTCGTTCTCGCTCCTACACTCACTGCCCATCATTCGAGCGTACGTTTGTTTGCTCACTCGCTCGTCCGCCCGCAACAGAATAATGAGTGACGTGCGAAGTGAGTTCATTTAAAATAAAGGGAGAATAAAAAAGCCTTTAATATATTCACATGTATTGGTTGTCTTTTGGGTAAATTTTTCGTCAATCTATTCGATATATAGATGGAATGGCAAGCGCACACAATGACTCTTTCAATACCAAGGCTATGGCAAGCAGTAGCAATAACAACAACAACAACGACAATAGCAACAACGGTATGCCTCTTCAAAACTCTTTCAAATACCGTTTCAAATAAACGAAAAAGAGGGTAAGAAACAGCAACAGCAACGAAGAAAAAAAAAAGAACGAGCAACATTATCAGCTTTTATGATGATCAATTACAATAATTGTTACAAATAAATATATGCATTAGCCCATGAAAGTGTATCAAAAAGCTGTTCCTTTTAATTATATTATATTGAGGCATCGTTTCGAGTACAGCTTTCACATGGCAACGATGGAATTACACACTCACTTCGGTGTGTACAAGTACGTATACACCGAAAAAGTAGTACACCAGCTAACGGTCGACCGAGAGTTGTTCAATTTGCAAATGAATAAATGTAATGAAAAAAAAAAAATAAAATTGAAGTAGCTGGGCCATTTTTCAGGACAGGACAAACACTGGCCGCATCGTTATGAACGAATAAAAAATCCGAATAATGTCAAAGAACCGCTTAAAAATTCACATCCATCGTAAGCAATCTAACAAGAAGTGAGACAAAAATATGTAAGGAAAAAAGAAGGTAAACTGCGTGTCATAATCACGATGATCCATAGTATGATTCGGTGCGATTATTACACATTTCAAGCACAATACAATTTTGTGTTGGAGTATATCATTTTTGAGATACACCGAAAAATCGAGAGAGAGATAGAGATAGAGATAGAGATAGAGAGAGAGAGAGAGAGAGAGAGAGAGAGAGAGCAAGAACCAAAGAGTCGAGTTTTTGAGTCCGAAAAAGTTGGTGTGCTCTGTGTGTGCTTATATAAGCCATGCCTTACGATCTAGCGGCAGAAGCAGCGGCGGCGGCATGGCGCGGTACAGCACTCAGGATTATGATATTGGGTATGCTGACATCATGCCCTTAGAAAACAAGTAAAAACAAAACGAAAAAAAATATATTCAAAATTTACAAATAAACTCGACTCTCGAGATGTGTTTATTCATAGTTCTTGTTTGCATCTCTTTCAACCATCCTCACAGATGATCTCAATCGCTCTCTCTCTCTCGCTCTTTTTTTTCTCTCTCCGGCTGGCCGACTACGATGACGACGATGTGCGAGTGTGTGTTTGTACAGTTGCATTAGTTAGAAACAAAAACAAAAAGGCAACGAAATATAAATGTTTTCACATCGAATAGATACGAAAAATTCGAGAGATCGTATTATTTATTGTACTTAACAACAAACACACATCCTCATTTACCGCTCTCCGCAAGACACAAGAGAGCGAGAGAGGAAAAGAGGAGAGAAAAGTTTTTTTTTTTCGTCAAATTTCTGCTATATTTTCTGCTACGTTTATTATACACACTGAGAGTCAAACGGTTGAGTCGGTGTACATATGCTAGTGCGTTCACGTTTTACGCTATAATAGGTGAATATATATATACATATATACAAACACTAAAGCCATAAGCGCGTTTATCTACGTCTCTCTTTTCCTTTGGTTTATTATGTTTATTTTATTTTATTTTTCTGTCTTTTTCGCTTTAGCTTCTCTACGGTTGCCATTTTTTCTTTCATTCTCTCGTTGTTCATTCGCCTCACTGTGTTCTCAATAGTTAGAGTCGAAAAATGTTTCTTCTCCATCTACTCATTCCAATGACAGCATACATAAATGCGATATACAATATATACGCATGGTATCTATATGAGCATGGTATTTGCCAATACACGCGCACATATGCCTCTCTATGAATTGATCGGTACGCGTTTTTCTTTTCTTCTCTCACTCGCACGCTTGCTCGTTCATTCTTGTTTGCAAGCTGCTGCTCTTCATATTATTTGAATTAAAATGTGGGATGAATTCACAAAAAAAAAAAAAAATTTAAGAACACCGACATCAAGATATATTTAGTTGTCTTTTTTATTCATATGACTCATTTGATTTTATTGTATTATTCGTTCGTTCGTTTTTTTCGCGCTTCTCTCTTTCTTTCTCGCTGAAATAATTGCTCTCCTTGTATCGAATAGTTGTTGAATGAACAACCAAAAAAAAAAAAACGATACGCTCACGATGTAACGAAAACCGAGAAAAAAGACACACGACAACGAATTAAAGAGTAATTAATTTCTCAAGCGTCGCGATTTTCGAACATTTTATTCGACTAACAATAGTGGATCAAAGGAAATGCTAAATGCTTCCCCTTTAGCTTTAGTGATCTTTGTGATTTTATGTATTGAATGATGTGACCACACAACAAACACCACACATATACATACCATCAAATTCAAGTCAATTTTGTGTAGTTCGAACGATTTGGAATGCCAATTAACATTTGGCATTTCAATTTTAAATTCTTTACAGCATTTGATTTCATCTACGTCGCCTCTCGACGACAAACCGTCCAAATTGCTTTTGGCCAAAGTAAAATTTGTTGTTGATTTTGTTGTTGTTGTTGTTATTGTTGCTATCGCAGCTGTTGTTGTTATCTTGTTGAACTTTGTGAATGTTAGCGCAAGGGGAAAATTTATGGTGCTGTTAAATGTTGACCAAAATCGGGGGGAATATGCATGAGATTAACGACTGAAATGACTTAACTGTTTGCAAACAATCTACCGACCGATTATTTGTGATGTCCATTGTCGTCTAATTATTGGAATATTTTGTTCAATGCGAGTTTTGTACATTGTATGCATGGTTTTCTTCATTTCTGATAAACGGTAGGCACGCTTTCGCTACTGATCGCTGGCACACTCCACCGAAACCGATGTACCAACAGAGCAAGAGAGAGAGGGAGAGAGAAAAATCTAGAGAATAGATAGAACAGAACCTTTTGTAACAGCACTTTCAATCTATGATAACGATATTCAATTTTATTTTAACGGATTAACTCGTTTTTACCACTACCATAACTGACAAGTTACATGGTGTTGACCCAAATCGGTATATAAATATACACACTCGCACAGTTCGCGTTTCGAATGCACATTTTGAATTGTGCAAAAGAATGAGCCAAAGAGCCAACAGCCAGAGTACAGTAAAATTACGCAAGGTACTTACTTCACTTCGATCCGTGCACACACACACACACATGTTTCATATGGAAGGAGAAGAAGAAAAAGAAGAAAGAGTGACTAGCGAGCGGCTAAACCTGACATTGTTTAATTTGGAATATAACGGGTTGCCCATCATGTGTTCACAAAGATGTACCTGAAACGAGCTAGTCCAAGCAACTGTACATTTTTAGCTCGTATAAATTGTTTAAATAGAAAATCGGTATTTAGTCTCTCGTTCTCTCTTGCTCTTTTGCAAGTTAGAGAAAGAGTGAGAGAGGAGAAATTGTTGGCCATACGGCGTTATTTGATACTGTTATTGTGTGTTTAATCACGATTGTCAAACCAAAATACATTTGTTGTTTTATTCTTATTCTTCTTCTCCTCCTCCTGTTTTTTTTTTCTTCCGTGGATCAACCGATAGATCAATATTCTGTACGTACAATTACATATATTAAACGTTCGAATGAAATGAAGAGAATAATAAAATGAGCAACAGCAACGAAAAACCATATCATGAAATTAAATATAACGATTGTCGAAGACTGATCGTATTGAAAGAAGTTTAACCACTTTTATGCATATTTCGCAGTCAAATAAGCACAAGGCAACGTGTGATAAACGAATATAGAAAAAAGCGATATGGATAATAATGATGAAAATAAGATAGCAACCACAGCAAACGTAATCACTGTTAGGAATGGTTGGAATCGTTGCATCGGTGTTGTTTATAATGGACATATACGTATGCTTGGCTACTGATTTTTTCGTTTACGTTTTCTTTTTGCAATGCTCTATGCTTTTTCCGCAAAACCAGCAAACGGTTCCGTTTTACATCCAGCTAGATGTAATAATTTTACCGCAGCAACACGTCCGGAATGTTTGTTCGTCGACACGAGCATATCTATCCATAGTTAGATATCGATTCCAAAATGATGACGATAAAATTTTGCTGTATTTTGATTTCATGGTTTTAGTAATTACAATCATAATAAAAACAGGTGCTATCATTGAACCGAAAATTATCAGGGAGATGATTACTTTGATTTTGGATTTGGTTTTGATTAGTCGAACAAACCAGCGCACCTGTCGTTGATGTCAATTTTATGATTTCAAAGATCATCAAATACTCAAGGCTCAATTCAACCGCTTCGCATTCACACAATATGTATATTATGAATTCACTTGCAATTCTACAAGTGCCATATATATATACTCTGTGGATGACAAACTCTTTTGTATTTACACTCTCCATCATGCCCATTTTTGTTTTGGTATACATGCTCTATTTATCACTCTCTACCTCACTCTCTTTCTCTCGATGTCGAATAAAATCTAATTAAAATTATGTAAATAAATAGAAGAGGATATGCACGGGAAATGTTATCAATTTGTAAAACCAGACGTTTATTTGTTCGAATAATAATCCATCGTGAAGCAGAAATATTTTGCAAACATCCCGTCAACGATCTTATTTTTCACCCCATACACAAAACGGCACAGTAAAATTGTCGTTGATGATGATGATGATGATGATGATGATGATGCTCCTGTTTGTTGATTAGGCTTGACTTTTTGTTGGTGTTGTACGATGGCGTACATTCCATGGTAAAACCACAGTCACTTCAAAAACTATGCTATTTGTCGACAATATCAGTTTTCAATGATATACAAAACCTAACTGAAACGACAAATTTGTTTAGAAAATGTTGCTTCATGGGAAATGCGACCACGAATCTGGGCCCCGAGGATGAATGCAATGCTTGCCATTATATTGATAGAGAAGCATTTTTGTGTGTGTTATGTTGTGACTTTTTGGGCGAAAAATACTTGTCGATAGTTTCTCTCAATTTTGGCTAGGTCGCGGAAATATAATTATCATCATAATGATTCATATTCTTCATCTATTTGATTTGTTACAAAGTTGTTATTGCTCATCAAACCCTAGCCAAATACACCCTTCCTGCTCACCTTATAGTGGGTAAACAATAAATTTTCGTGTATTTAATATAAAATAATTTGTACTCGTTGATCAATTTGGAACTTCGTGAAAGTGTACAATTAAACATCGAACCAACGAGATTACCCACAAAATTTTGTGGTTGAACTAATTTATTTTAGACATATTTTTATTTTTTTTTTTTTTTTAAATAATTCATGGAACCACGAATTGTTTCATGATATTTTTGCTATGATCATTTTGAGCTAAAATTAAAGTAATGCCGAAACATGAATATAGCTCGTGTGTCAATCGAGGGAATCACATTGGGTTTATAGTGATAAAAATCTCATTCCATTAATTTTCCAAGAAAAAAATCAGTGTCAGCAAGAACACAAGAATTTCCCAAAAATGAATTATCACAATGTATTAAAGTGCACTTTACAGCTATGTTATCCCGTTTATACCATCAAAGAAGCACACTATTTTGACAAAATTGTCTTAAAACATGGATAAACTTCACACCCAAGTTTGCATATGCAAAGTAGTGTTCATTGAATTGCTGTAAGCAAGACGCTTCAGAAGGTTGAGAACTTTCGAAGCTGGTTACGAAAGCGTGAACTTTGTAATATTATTAGAAACGTACACAATTCTAAGAATTTACGTTTTGTTGATATCTTGTGTGTAAGAATGCAGTTAAGATAATACTCAGTAGCAGATTTTGTTGGTTGCTTAGCGGTAACATATTTTTCCGACAAATTGTTAACTTCGGCAATTAAGTGATTTGCTCATCAGAGATGTTATCTACGTGAATATTGCAATCGACACCCATAGAGCAATCGTTTAAAATTATGATTTCTTTTTCTATATAACTGAGGCGGAAAAAAAAATTTTGAAGCAAAAAAGAGAGGAATAAAGTTACGAGCAAAAGTGACACAACCCAGCATTTAGTGGTAAAGACGTTTTTTCGCATTTTTCTCACCATTGGAAATAGATAACAATTAGGTGTCTTCAGCATTATTATAGAACATCAAATATGCCAAAGACATCTAATCGTTTATTTATTTTCAGTAGCGAGAAAAATGCGAAAAAAACGTCGTTTCCGCTCAATGCTGAGTTCCATACTTTTGCTCGTAACTTCATTTGCGCAGTAGTCTCGTCCAGTAGCTATCAAACGAACAGCGCCACACATTTCAACGGCAATGTTTGACACTCGTGTGGCGGCTGTTGAACGTCAAAGTCATTTGAGGCGACGCAAGCGCCCCCAATTTCAAAGGGCACATCAATGTAATTTAACATTTCAAATCGGAACTAAACAATGTTTGACAATGTGAGCAAGAGGTTAGTGCATCAACGACCGCGCTCTTTGCACTACGAGCATGCTCAATTTTTGGACGCACTTTAGTTTGCAAATAATGTTATTGTTAGTGTAGTGCTATCCCTGTGTTTATTTGTCTCTTTTTGCTCTAAGCTTTCTTCTGTCTCAGTTTGAGAAAAAAGAACTCATAAGATGAACAATTACTCTAAGAGCGTCAATTGTACAATAAAAACAAAAATTTTGATTTCCGAATCCGTTGCGCGCTGAAGAGGCCCATTATGGTACGAAGACGTGGCGATTTTCGGTTTTACCCCGGATCTAGAATTTCAAAATCCCAGATCTCATCTTGTTCTCGATTTTCAAAATCTGATTTCATACATGTCTTCTATATGGAGCAAATCCTGTTGACCGGTCATATTGTCCCAGGTCATATCCCCTATGCATTTTGCAATGGTGTTTCCTTCAATTGAACTTTATTTTTGGGTGGCAACGTTTCAAAATTTATGTAAATTTCAAAAGTCACTTTGACACAATAAACGGATTGAAAAAAGCTCATCCTCCATTGTTCTTCCAATATGACTTTTTTAAATTTGAGTTTAACAAATAATGTTCTTTTCCCCTGTCTACTTTAGATATACCGGTAATCAAACCTCAATGGATCAGCAATTTTTTTGTCTACGTTGGAACAATCATCCCGCAAACTTGACTGGGGTGCTATCTTCATTGTTACAACGCGAAGCTCTTTGTGATGTTACACTAGCTTGTGATGGTAAAACAGTGAAGGTAAATAATAAAATACATGCGGATGTATACATAAAATCGTATATAAGAACCCATTCACTCTGATTATGTGTTACTTTATTCAATCACCATTTTCCTGATCACCATTAAGCGAACGAAAAGTTTGGAAAATGTTCTCGCCTATTTAACTTTTTCTTGTTTGATTATTATGCTGAATTTCTATTTTGTTGTTATTGTTGCGGTCAATATATATTGATATATACATATATGTAAAATGTGGAAAATTGCGGGATTCACATGTAATAATCGCATATAATCGCATTCTCATATTTACAGGCACATCAAACAATTTTGTCAGCATGCAGTCCATATTTTGAAACAATATTTCTCCAGAACAATCATGCCCACCCTATAATCTACCTAAAGGATATACGATACTCAGAAATCCGTTCGTTGTTAGATTTTATGTATAAGGGTGAAGTGAATGTCGGACAGAATTGTTTGCCATCATTTTTAAAAACAGCTGAAAGTCTACAGGTATGTGTTTGTTAGTGTGCTATGCTACACTAGGTAATATGTGTTTTTTTTGTATTCTCTTGTTTTTGTTTGACAATTGTTAACGTCAACAAGCTGATAAATTTTAATGAGGTACATGAAGTGAAAATCCCATCATAATCAATACATTGATAAAGTGTCATAATTCGCATTTTCTTTGTATCTCCCGCACACACACACACACACACACACATACTTGCACTTACAGGTACGCGGATTGACAGATAACAATGCGCTGAACTATCGTCCGGAGACTGACAAAGATCGCACTGATGCCATAGAAAAATTGACAACCAGCTCGGGTAAAAGCTTCTTTGAACGAAAAACGGATGCCGAACACGGTGGTGCAGATAATGAAAGTAATCGAGATCCAAAAGAAAGACGAATTGAAGATAATATTACGATACAGGATTTTAAAGAATTTAAAGATCGTGAAAGAGATACATCGACCACTCACGCAGACCATAGTAGTAATAAACGGAGACGAAAAAACTCATCAAACTGTGATAATTCTTTAATATCAACGTACAATACTAATATACAGGAAAGGCATTACTCTCAGGACTCTCAGGTAAAACGAATGAAAGCGGATGAAAGAAAAACAAAGACCGTCAATGGATGATTTAATTAAAGCCGGAATTTACGCATCAGCGTTTTTTCTAATAAAAATTTCTCATTTTCCATTCCACTCGATTTATTTAGGCATCTTCGCAAAGTAGCTTTAAATTAAGTCCTTTGCCAAAACTGAATCAAGAAGCTGACGAAAGCCGTCGCAATTCACCAGCAAATCAACAACAGTCGGTACTCAATATTAAGCAGGAACTACTGGAAATGGGAACACATGCCAATTTGCCACAGGAACTTATTCCCGTAAGTTTACACTTTAAATACTCAAATTTGAAAATAATTCCATCAACTCAATAAAACCGCATCGCTGCATTTTAAACAATCAACATAGTTTTCCGCATTCCAGAACCATTTAACAGGCACTCTGCTTGAAATATGCGTTTACAATTTTTTCGTTTGGTTTGAAAAATCTTTTGGTCTCGCGCTCTAAAAACTTCCACTTGTTGCAAATATATGCTGTTATTTACGTATGCTAACGTTTTTTCTCCTTTTGACCCCGTCAAAAACCGAGAATTGCCCGTGTATAACAAGTACACGATTGTCATGGCAATAATGCCCATGGGAATGGAAATAAATCGCTTGGTACATTCCAACCCAATGGATGAGATCGAGTGGCGAATATGAAAACACAGACAAATATACATTCCTCACTTGGATAAAATTATTTTCTACTTGAATTTTTTTTTCTTCTGCTTTTGAATTCCAACCATTTTTCGAGCGCATTTCATATGCATGCATTTAAAGAATGCTAACTTTCAACTAATAACGTTGGTTTTTTTTCTTCAAACTTTCCCAATGAATAAGCACAATTAAACGGATTTATTCGTCCATATCAATACTTTCGTCCTGTTTTCATTCCCGTTTTTTTTGTGTGTTTTCTTGTTGCTCACCTACAGCCCACTTCGTTGCCAATTGAAACGTTGATGTCGTCGCATAACAGTAATTTACCGATATCCGAGAACACGGAAAATGATACGCAATTAACTCAGCTGGACCATCCCGACAGTATTGACGGTAAGTTTGAATCATATCAATTTTATTTTTGTTCGTCTAAAAGTTTTGCATTTTCGGTTCGTTTTTCGATCATGATACAATAAATACAAAATTTAAAAGAAAAAAAATTAAAAAAAAAACTCAACAAAACAAAAACACCAAAGTGTCTATTAACTTGTTAGTAAATGCAGGCTAAACCACAAACAAAAAACACAACTAAATTCTCTTTTTAAATAAACAAATATTAAATCAAAGACAATTAAATATGACGAAATAATAATGATTTTTCTAATGATAACGAAAAGAACAAATTAATGCGACAAACAAACAAAAGAGAAAACAAATTCCAAAAACCAAAATAAATCGTTCATATTTCATTTTTATACATATATATGTATATATACATCAATCTATATATAACACCCTATAAATGTATACCCCGACGATGATTTTACGTAGGAAAATTCACAATTCTGCACTGTGAATCGCTATGATTCATTTTTATATCGTTATAAATATCAAAACAACCTACAACAGAAGAAAAAAAAACTACAACAAACTTTTAACAAATAATCATAACATATATTTTTGCAATAATAATACATTTTTTTTAGCTTTAGTGCTTCTCGTAGTTAGACTTGTTGTTTTATTACTAATGGCACTTAAAATCTTAAACTAGTGAACACTTATGTTGTTGTATAACTCAATCTATCTAAGCTCT
Source organism: Sitodiplosis mosellana (assembly GCF_009176505.1). Taxonomy (NCBI): domain Eukaryota; kingdom Metazoa; phylum Arthropoda; class Insecta; order Diptera; family Cecidomyiidae; genus Sitodiplosis; species Sitodiplosis mosellana. The sequence goes on along the minus strand of NW_022601406.1, from coordinate 1,769,186 downwards.
GACCACATGTCCCTTTCCGCGTAGTATTTTGCTTTCATTTTTTTCTCTCTATATCTTTCTCATATCCACTCACACTAAGTACACACAAAAAGAACACCAACACCAATGAAATTTGATTTCCACGTGTTTGGTGAACAGAAAAGAAAAATCATAAAAAACATTTTATAACCGGTGGCTGATGGAAAAAGTACTGTTTAATTGAGATTTGGAAAGAAAGGGGTTTATCTCAGAAAAAGAATTCAATAAGAGATGGCAAAGGGGCAAAGCGTTTTTCGCTCAGTGGTCAATTCTTTTCTTTTTTCTACGATTCTAAACATTTTTTTCCTCTTTGTAGAGACGCAAATAAGTTACGGAAAAAAATATAGAAAAGGTTTGAACATGTCTTAATGTTCCTTCATCATTCTTGATGTTATTATTAGCCATATCTGTTTCCAATCAATTCGTTAGAATGAAAAACTTCACTGACTACAGAAGGTCATTAGACGCTTTATTCGTTTCCCTTCTGTTTCTTTTGCAAATTTCAAATTTTAGATTAAGATCTTACCTTTTCTCTTTCCTTCTATCTCGCATAATTGGGCATGATATAATTTGTCTATCTAATTGTGTGTGTATGTTTCGGAATTCAGTTTACAAACAAAACGAACAAAAAGAACACTCTCTGCCTCTCTTTTTTCGGCAATCAATCGACAAATCGTCTATTTTTAATGGTTATTGGATTGATCGTGGTGCTTTGCTTCGGGTAAATGGTTCATCGATTGTAGTTAATCCATCATTCAAATACCACTCACAAATTTCGAGAGCTTTTGAAAGAGTGTTTTACTACACACCGGCTGTCTGCCCAACTTGACTTTTTACTTCGTTGCAGGGGAATCTTAGCCGAACTCGGTTTTCCAACTGAAGTCGAAAAAAAAGAAAAGGAAGAGAGAAGATTTTGTGAAAAAATCAATTGATTATGATGAAGCGAATGTAACGGCGCTTCATTGCCTCCTTATTTGAATTTCATGAGAACAGCATGCGCTCGTGGTAGCAGCAACATTAATTGATTTATCATGATTACTACGCTGATTCGGAACATGAGGTCAGAACTTATTACACTTATCTGCTTTCATTCTTTCACGTTATTTTGATTCAACGACAAAGAAAAAAGAAGAACAAACCCCTCAATTCGCCAGCATAGATGTATTGCGAATCGAATACAACGGAAGTAAAACATCCTCCGTTGTGTTGCGAATGCATTCGGATTTGCTGCTATCATTGAATGTGATGTGTTGAAGTGTGATATGGTCGTTTATTTCATTCAATCAACAGGATGTGCGCATACAAGGTCACATAGCATCGGAATGGGGGGCGTTATCGCAACGATGCCACTTGGATGCTCTTATCCAAATGCATTTTTTTCGATTTTTCAAGGCGAAGTTGTCTCTGTGACTTAAGTAGCAAACAATCATTCAACATTTTGTTGGTTTCAACTTTAAAAATTGCATCAAAATAAATTGACCATACACACAAGCACCACTGCTGGCATTTCTACAAATAAAAATTAGAAACATTGATATTAAAAATGAAACTGAACAGTTGCAATACATAGAAATGGTTTGCGTTTGCACGGGCGTTGTTGTTTTTTTTCCTTTTCCTTTTCCTTTTCCGTTGTAGTTTATACAGGTTCAAAATAAAATTCATATAAACTTATACACTTAATATAAATATATATATATATATATATTGGCCGCTTTTTAGCTGTAATTTATATCCCAACAATATTGAATCCTAATCATTCTGCACTTGAGACCGTCGTTCAGTTTTTATTCCCGCCGCAAACATATTAGCGTTAAAGCGAAAAATTGTGCACTGGCAAAAACAATTCTCCGAATTTGTAATTACGTTGGATGGTAGTCTACCGTTGGTAGACAGGGTAGACGGTGGAAAAATAACCATCGGTCGTGCATCTCTGAGAGAACATCTCTCTCTCTCTCTCTTTTATCTAAATTGGTCCATGAAACAAGTTACAAAGAGTAATTCATCCATAATTTTTGCAAAACATGCAAACATACACCCCACTTGTTGTTCAGATTTTCATTCGTTTTGAGCAAAATCTCACAATCTGGCGGCGCTTTTCCTACATCTACTTTTGATGGCCAATGCAATCATTACTCTCAACATATTTCCCACATTCTCTATCGCAAACGCTTCAATCAGCAACACTTTGCACACAGCAATAGCTCCAAGCTCAACGGCTCAGAATCAAAAAGTTGCTAACAGATTTTTCCACTTGTGCTATACACCGTTTTAATTCAAAACAACGAGCGAAAGAGACAACGAGAGTAAACGGGAAAGAGGATGAGTGGGAAGAGAATGAAAAAAAAAATTGGATGAAAAACTAAAGCGTGCAAAAATTTGCCTGCAAAATGGACTTGTGTGAAATTATGCAGTTAAAGAGAGCAAACAGATATGGCAGCAGAGCGAGCGCGATAAGTGTTTTTCCGCTACATTTTGTTTTCTCTTTTTCTTCTTCACTCGATGGCACTCACTGGTGCTTCGCTTCGTAGAAGTGAGTGAAAATATACAATTCCAACAACAAAAATGAATGCACTTGCGTTACGTACCGTATATAGCTCCTGTGTCATTTTCCATCATTTTTTACCAACACCCCCCCCACCCCCCTCTCCCTCTCTCTCTCTCTCTCTCTCTCTCTTTGTGTATGTAGTTAAAATATCAAATCTGCTCAGCGCCTTTGACATAGATTGTTTTTGACAAAATAATTATCGAACGTTTTTATGTAAACAAAAAAAAAATGGAATAAAGACTTTTGAAATGATTGTGTCAAGTTGTGAATAATATTGGGACTGACTTTGTAACATTTTTTTCTGTTGAATTTCATAAGAGTGCCTTAATTTTCTTATTCTTTATTATGGTTTATCTCCTTTTCGTTTGGTTTTATTGAGGTTAAGTTCAATCCACAATACACATTGATTACATTTCCTCCTCATTTTCATTTTTCTTTGTATTCACATCTTGAGTGGTTTATTTCATGCCAATTACTATTACTACTACTACTACTACTACTACTTCCTCTTTTTTAATTTTTCTACCTAATTTGTTTGTGCACGTTCATTGAGGGATTTGTTGGAATTCAATTTTTTTTTGTCCATCATCAACAATTTACATAATTTTTTTCTCTTCTTTTTGTTCGTATTTGTGTGAATATCTTAACACTTCTACTTGAAGCAGAAGAAAAAAATGCATCGAAATTGTTTCGTTTCAGCTTTGATAAATCTCCTTCTTTGAATGAATTTTTGTTACCTCTGAAACAGTTATCAGAAACAATTGACCATTTCCAACTTGTTTTTTTCCTTTATTTTTATTCATTCTTTTTTCAATAACATTCAACTTCTCCGTGTTGTTCCTTTGTGTGTGTTATTTTCTTACTCGATTTCCAAACATTAAATTTTTTTTTATTCTTTGTCATTCGTATTCATCACCAACCAAAAAAAAAAACAAACAAACAAATAAATAAATAAGAAGAAACGAAATAAAGTTTAGAAGAAACATCGTCCATTGTAACCGGTGTTAGTAAACAATTAAAGTTCCAAACATATCTTCTTGATAAGAATAAACAAAGATTTATTTTATCACAAATCTGTCTGAAAACAAGCGTCCGTAGGAATGGAGACGAAAACTTTTTTGGGGTTTTCTTGTTTTGCCATTTAAAATGTATGAATATTTATGTTATTTCGTACCCTTGAAAGACTCAGCTAAATGAATCAGTCATCATATAGTAGATGATTGCAAACAATACTCACACCAGGCCGAAAGTGGCTTGCAGGCAACAACGATATTGTCAAAGTTCACAACTCCATTCATTTTGGCCAACAATTTTGTGGCACACTTCAATTTCAACCATTTATTACATGAATAGTCTTACTTTAAGTACTATTGCGGACAACAATATCCCAGAAACGAACAAATAATCGGTTGAAATACTCATCATGCTCTTATTGAAATCCCAATATATGTATGTCCGATTAAGAGTGTAACATTTTCGGCAAATGTCAAATCTGCAACATAATCATTCTCGTCGAGAATTTTTTTTTTTTTTGCATAATTTCGTTTGATATTAGAGGTTTTTTTCGGGAAGGATTGATTAGGGTGTTAGAGCCATTTCCTTGTCTGTTGATACCATTAAATTCGAATTAGGAACTCTTAATACTGTGAATGAAATTTAAATGCTAAATACTCCTCACAAGTGAAGTGTCAGTTACAAGTTCACATTGATATACGAAGACTAACTTTTTTTTATTGCATAACAATTGAAAGTGAATGGTGAACAATTGAATGATCATGATAAATGATAGCGTTTTCATTTTTTCAAAAATCTCCCTAGCTCATGAATTTCAGTGGAAAAAAGTACAAGTCAATGAATAAATAAATAAATAAATACGCCTTTGTATGGAAAATGCAAAGAAGATAATTGTTGTAACCAATCTTTCGTTCGCAAACAATCGTCACATTCATGTGTAACACAATTGCCGAAACAGAAGAATGCAACAATTTGCATAGCCAAATTCCAAATCCAACTACGTGTAACGGCAAACTCACAGCCATTCCCTTTAGGCTGAAAATTCGTTCAAAGAATTTCAATCCAGCTCGTTCTTTTTATTTAGAACTGCATGAGTTAGTAAATTTCCTTTCCTAAAGGAATGGAAAATGGTTTGAAATCGATTTTCAGAGCCATACCACCGTTACCTCTTTAAATTGACATTTCGTGACTTCAGCTGAACAAATTCTTCAGAAAAAAAAACCAGTTGAAATTCATCATATCATCATCATGCACATTTCGCGCGAAAATATATCCGATTTTGACAATTATTTCCCTCTCCCCATAAAAGCCATACCATGGATAATTCTTTCACTATATAAATAGATTCAAAAAAAATCAGAAGAAAAATAACATCAAACAATAGAAAGTAAAGTAAATTCACTAATTGGACGAGCAATAAAATTAGTTGGAAATCTTTGAGAAGAATCAAATGCAAGCGGAAATCGATAAGGCATTAGCTGTTGCAGTGACCTCAATGCAATTATATTTCATTTTTCTTCGAAGTTATTAAAAGCACTCTATCTCTCTCTCTCTCTCTGCCTGTCTATTTTTATGTCTAGAGCAACGAATATCATTGGATCCACTAGCAATCTTTCTAACGCTCATAGATTTCTTCATTTTCCTCCTATAAGCTCTCTCTCTCTCTCTATCACATCGAAAAGTTGAGTTAATTTAAACAAATCAATTAACTCGATAATATTCTTCACTCTAAAGGACTGATCCAATTAGGTCGATTAATCGCTTTAAGTGATTTTCTTTTTTGTATGTTTTATTTAAACATATTTTTATATCGTAACAAATGGTTTTATCCCTTAAATCAATTGATAGGATGTCAGCTATCAGTTTATCATAGACAACCCAACGCTGATACCATACACTTTTCAATTTTACTTCCTATGTGAAAATTATAAATTCTTTTTGAATATTTCGATTAAATTATTTAAAACAATAGTGTAGCGTACATAGGCACCTAACAAGTGTGGGCACTTGCTTTGGTGCGGCACCCAGCACTGATTTATACAAACATTTTTGAGTATTTTTGAATTTGATACCGAAAATAATTTTTTTTAGATTAGTGCTAGATGCGCACCCAAAGAAGTAAGTGCCGACAAGGTGTCTATGTCAGCTCTGAACGATAGAATTTGTCAAATAGTTTGCATAGATTTGCTTAAGAATCGGCAAATGATCATATTTCTTTTCAAGAATGATTGTTAATTGGCTTTTCTATTCAAAAGAGCATTCGTAATGGTGAAAACGTTCAGAATTCAAAAAGAAAATGCGTCCAAGAGATTTGAATCGGTTTTACTCCATTGGAAAGAACTTCCATTTTTTTTCGTCATCACATTTTCGAAAACGTCGAAATGTCGAACAAAATGTGATCAGACCGATTCGAAATTCCGTTTGATATTCGAACCAAAAATTGCAATTATATCCTGCAATCATCAGAGTTGAACCTATTTTTAGGCTTAACATTACTAATTGTTTCATTGAGATTGACATTATCGTTAGATAATTGAATGGTGAGACACATTTTCCGTCTACCCATTTTAAAACGGAAATATTCCGTGGCGCTTGTTTTCAGCAATAATCCAAACCAAAAATAATTCATGAAAATTGACGTCTAGTGGAATTACAAACAAAGAACCAAATCACTAGCACATTGACGTAGCTTGAAACACTGCTACTCGTGTATAGACTAAGAATAAAATCTGGATTTATCAATTCATATGTTTGATAGACGAAAATATTTATGGTCGTTTACGAAAACCAAAAAAAAGCAACGAAGAAGGAAAAAACTAGGAACGTGAACAGTGCATTTTCTCTCCCTCTCGAAATGTCATTTCAAGAATGAAAAAGAAATCACACATTGAAAAAATTTATAGGGAAATTACTGCTATTTATATTGTTGAATGTGTATTTTCCAAAATTAAAAAAAACGAATTTAGACCGAAACATACTACTCGTGATTGATTGCCGATGAAAATGTATCATTTGTTACAAATTCCCATATTACGTTGACTCTCCGTTATGCATTTTAATTTGTGTCCGATATTTCATTGATATCATTCGTTTGTTTGTTTTCTTCTTCTTTCGTTTAATCTGTTTCAAATTCAACACTCTGTGTCATTGGAATGAAGCACATAAAATGCGAACCGCATACGGAACACAATCAAACAAAACCATTCTATCAAACCCAATTTACAGGCAGATTTTCATTTCAGTAGTATTGTCCTGTATACAGAGAACTTGTACATAGTTGTTAGTTCAATTTTCGAACTAATTTCCATTCCATTCCATTTTAGTCCTTTATCCATTTTGTAAATGTTAGATTGCTCTTCAGCCCAAAATACAAATGATTTTTCTTCGATTTATTTTGAAAAAAAAAATGATGAACAAAATTATGTATACATAATCAAAATAACTGTGAGTGAATGAATTGATGAACAGAAAAAAAATGCAATAATAATTTATCAAGTGTTGTACAATTGCAGCTCAGTAAATGCAATATACCGAATATTAGAATACAAATTCAGCCAAATAGTTTAGTCTTGTTTTGAACATGGTATGTTTAGAATATGTATGATTTTTCTTCCTTCTGTTTTTGATTGTATAAACTCACGACAACAACAACAACAACAACAACAACAACAACAACAACAACAACGGCAGCAAAAAAAAATAAAAACGAAAAATACTCGCTCACACAAGACACCACTTTGACTTTAAGTTTATTGGGATCGTCGCTGCGATACTTTTGCCATCGAAAACCACCACTTATGCTCAATGACTTGACTTTGATCTGGGGCACAGATTACATGTTTCGACAATTGTTTCAAATTGATGAATTGAATGTGATTTTCATCTGCCTCGAGTGCATCATTTCTCAAACTCTTTCTTGTGGAAATTCAAGCGGCCTCTCCAAGTCTCTTTTTTGATTCATCCAAGCCTCTCCATTTAATTACAAAGAAAATACACTTTGAACTTTTTTCTACAAAGATTTGAATAAAATCATTCAATGAGTTCAAATTCAGATCGATTTTCAATCATGTTTCTTTTTTTTCACTTTTTCAAACACACTTGAAAGGATAAGTCCGTCTGATTGAAACTCATACTGAGCCCGGCTAACACTACTTCATTTCATTGAGTTTCCTCGGATCATATTACAATAATTGAGAAGAAAATTTGCATTTGGTGAATTTCCATTTTGAACAGTTTATTATCCAAAAGTGTATTTCTTCTAATGAAGATAGGGCCCACTTCAAACACTTGCACAGTGCGATTGCAGACAGGTGAATTCCCATTCAATGCCATTTTTAAATGGTCATTGAGTGTAATTGGTATTTTTGATGGGAACGTATCACAAGCAATCATAGGCATATATTGTAAAAAAAAACAGCTCATGCATAAGTATCGAACATTTGATTTTGTTGTTTTTCTTTAATTCATTTTGTCTTTTTAATCTCTCCTTTTATTGATCCCATTATTTTGTTTCGGAACTCATATTTGCAAAAACCAAAGTTTCAGTAATAGTTCCATTGGTATGTTGGGATAATATCTCGTTTTTATACTGTAAATGCGTTAAAATAACGCAACGCATACTCGTCAGCAGCTGATATCAGCAGCTGACGTTACTTAGTGCTGCTAACGTCAGCTCAAAACACGCTCTGATTTCAAATTATAGCTTGGTCGAAATGTCACTTGCTTTTGATGGTATCAATAGCTTTCAAAACGCACAACAAGTTTGATGTAACTGGTTTTATTGCTAATGAAATTTGAAAATTGTCAGTGCTGCAATTAATTACATCGCAGCTGATGAAGTGATGGTAACGCATCGAATGGCAATAATTGTTTCGACAATTGGTTGCTTGCAAATCACTATGAAATGAATCAAAAGCAAGCCGATTTGTATTCGTTTGTGTATACGTTGTCGAGCCTTTCTCTTCTCTCTCTCTCTCTCTCTCTCTCTCTCTCTCTCTCTTTAAAATTGAAAATTTCCAACGTGATAATTGCTCGAAATTGATATACGGTACAAAGGGAAAATCCAATCTAAATCCAAGCTTAGCATATTGTGCCATTTAGTGGAAAGTTGAAGGTAACACACTTCAATTCGATTTGCATTTTTGGTCTTTCCAGCGATTGTCAACGGATTCCAGTAGTTGAGATCATCTATATTCATTTTAAGTTCTTTTATTGATTGCCTTCAATGCTATCGTCCACTGACAACTTGATTTCTTGAACTTCACACTTATTAAACGCCACTATGCGCCATTAAAATGGTTCAGTTTTATGTTGTTCTACTGCATATTACTGCGTTCTTGAATAATTTTCACCACTTTTACATACATCATCAATCAATCAATCTCTAGCAGTGTCAGTTCAAAGTGAACTTTTTCAATCAAACTGGGACACAAATATGTGTTCATGGTTGGTAACACAGAGAGAGAAGACACAGTAAATTTCAATTTCGAGAAGAAAAACATACAAAACTTAGACAAAACAAAAGGAAAACTAATACAAACTGAAAAATCGAATATGATTTTTTCATTGCAGAATTTAAATGCCAGGTTCGTGTGATACGAGCACTATGTATCATCCTGTGTGATACGAGCACTATGTATCCTTGTCCATACCACTTGAAATCCATCTTACTCACTCATGTTTATTCATAAACTTTAATTGTCAAAGTTATGTGATTCATTTCATTTGGTAAAATTGTGAAGAGAACTCACGCCCTTTCGGTTCGAATGCAGTTTCATTACTTTGATTACACTTAAAGAACACTTATTGCACTTAAAGAACACTTTGAGGTGTGTTTGAGCTCGACTCAATTTTTGATTGCCATAAACGGTTTCAATCATTTTCCATAACTGTGCGTACGCAGGGGATTCATCTGTTCACGAATGTCAATTTTATTTGGAAACATGAAAATAGTAAAGAATTGTTTGTCCTTTTGCACCAATGTAGTATATTTTTTATGACAAATTTAATCGAAAGACAGGATTAAAAACGTCCGACCCGAACTCATTTCGGCACAACTTCCAAAATTGGAATATCCATCTAACAAAAGATAAATGTTATTATTCGCATGAAAATACGGATTTAATTGATAAATTGACTTAAGCCAAATATTCGTCTGATTATTCGATATGAAATCTTGGCCATTAGTCGGACTCTATCCAAAATGTGTATAAAATTCATCTTTCGTGTATACATGTTCGCGAATATTCAATGAAAAAAGAAAGTAGAACAAAACAAAAAAAGAAAATGCATTCGTTTGAGATAAGTGCCCCTACACCAAATACACCTCCATCCAGTCATTGTCCATTATGTGTTTATCAGAAATAATTTTGTGTGTGTGCATTGCTATTTGAATCCTCTCAATGCCAATTCGGATTGTTCGATTCACCACTTCCACATTTTCTTTTACGATTTCATTCTGTCCCTCCTTTGTTTATTATGTTGTTTTCACCGATTTGTTTTTCCCATTCTGTTGATGCTTCCATTATTTAATACTTGATTTGTGATTTTTTTTACGTTTGAACAGAAAAAATGCAACCAATTTGCAATTTGTAAAAAAAAACAACAAACAATTTATGAAATATTGATTTTATTTTGAACAGTACTAGTGCATCTGCCTGATACAAATACAGTAAAAAAAACACATCTCCGAGAAACCCAAAATCGATCCCACAAGTATAATTGCTTTCTACAATCATTTTCATACGGTTCTACGCAGACTGTGGCCTCATCGGCGAGTTCCAAGGACAATGATCATTTATCATCCGATTTGTGCTTGAAATTCGCCGATAAGACGTACGCCAATGTATGACAATGATTGACACGAAAATTTATTACAGTTTCTCATGAATAATGTCACAAAGAACATTTATCGTGTAACATTGGTTAGTCTTATTTGTTCCTTAGTTTTATTTGATAGATTTGAAGAAAAAAAAACACAACGAAACATTTATTGAAATAGATTTCTACACAAAAGCAAAATTTTACCAACTTGAACAAAAGTAGTCGCTATTTTGTGAACCATTCTCGAACGGAGAAATCGATCCATCTTTTTCTCCATTCATATCATGACTTTTTCAAGGTCAGCTTTTCATCCAGAGAGGAAAATTACACATTGAAGTGATTTTCTCATTGAAATGTTCTCTTAACACTATGACTGTCCCGAGGCGACTTTGAATTATAGATAAAAGTAACAAAAATCAAAAATATCACATTGAAATCAGTACCATTCGATAGCTTGAACGTTTAGCTACACACCAGTGAAATTTCATATACGTACATGTGTGAGATATTACCTCCCATACACACATGTGCGTTGCCTGTCCCTTGGGCATAAAATTCCCGAAATGTATTTTTTCATAACGCGAATATTCAAATTCTCATTTTTCACGGAACTGACAAGAGATAAGTGACTTCTGTCTTCAGCAAAGTAGTAGAACAGGTTGATTACTACAATATTTTCAAAGACACCATTTCGTTATCTCTTATCAGTTGCGCGAAAAATGATAAGAAAGAATTCGCGTTTTCGCGGTTTTTCGCGTATTTCGCGGAACTAATAAGAGATAAGCGATATTTTTTTTTAAGCAAATTTGTAGAACGATTCGAGTACTACAACTTTGCTGAAGATACCAAATCGTTATCTCTTATCACAGTCCAGTTTTCATACAAAACACATTACGGGCATTGTATGCCCGAAAAATAGAAATATGTTGCAGAATCAAGGGACAGTTATAGTGTTAATTAAGAAATTCAAACGACTTTGAGAGCATCATAGATTGTATGGTAATAAAAACACGCAACAATAATGGCGAAATCCAGTTTAATTTATTCAAATTGGCAAAAAAAAGGCACACTTTCACTTGCAAACCCTTCCGAAAGGATGAAAGCTTCGATTTTTGAATGAAGCTGCAGATGCTTTAACTAGAAATAGCTTTTTTGATGACAAATCACAAAAATTCCCAAAATCGAACTGAAAAATATTTCAAATTTTATAAAATTTCATCAATTTTTCATTGTTCATGGGCATTGGGCAATGAACTTGATTGAATTGAGGATGTATTTATTAAAAGTAAAAGAAAGGAATTTTCATAAATTTTCAACGATTGTCCCAAAAACATTCGGAAAATGCTTTGTTTCGAACCTAAATATATTCTTCGCTCTACGAAACATGAAAACAAATGTGAAAGAAAATAAGTGTAGTTATGTATTTTCTCCTTTCGATCACACTCATAGATGTTTACTTGCTTTTTATACAAAAAAAAAGTGGCTCACGAAACAATAAACTATTGCCCATTTCTAACTATTTCCCAAACAGTATTCGTCCGATTCTCTGTAAATTCGTGATCTAAAAAGTCAAAATATCGGTCACCACATGTCATTCACCTTGCAGTTGGAAATCGTAACTAAATAGTGAATTGTTGATTGTGAAAAATTGAAAATATTTAAAAGAATGTTTCCAACCAGATCAATTCTTTTTCAAGCACAATTATTTTGGTTATAATTCAAAAGAATGCAGCCATGATTTCTTCGAATGGGTTTTTAGATCAAAATGTCACAATTTCTTCCGAATTCAACGCATTTCCCAGCTTGTGTTCATCACACACAATTAACACTATGACTGTTCTTCATATTTGCAACATATTACTGTTCTTGGGGGACTCCAGGGCCCCCAAGATACTTCATATGAAATCTGGACTGTGATAAGAGATAACAAATTAGTGTCTGCAGCAAAGTTGTAATACTCAAAGTTTGCTATAATTTTGGTGTAACAAATATTGCTTATCTCTTATCAGTTCCGCGAAAAACGCGAAAAAACGCAAAAATCGCAAAATTTTCCCACATCGTTTTAGTGAAGATGATAAGAAGTAAGAGACTTGCCTCTTCGACAGAAATGTAGAGCAGTTTGAGTACTACAAGTTCACCATAGACATGAAATCGTTATCTCTTATCAGTTTCGCGAAAAATGATTATCAAAAACTCGAATTTTTCGCGTTTTTTCGCGTAACTGATAAGAGATAACGACTTGATGTCTGTGGTGAAGTTGTAGTACTCAAGCTGCTCTACAAATTTGCCGAAGTTACCAAGTCGTTATCTTTTATCAGTTTCATGGAATACGCGAGAAACCGCAGAAAATCGCGAAAAAACGCGTTTTTTTCCTTATCATTTTTCACGGAACTGATAAGAGATAACGAGATGGCGTCTAAGGCAAAGTTGTATTTCTGGTTGAGTACTACAATTGTTCCGATTCATTATTTCGTTAACTCTTATCAGTTCCGTGAAAAAACGATAAGGAAAAAAACGCGTTTTTTCGCGTTTTTTTGCGGTTTCTCGCGTAATTGATTTGAGATAACGGAATAATGAATCAGAATAATTGTAGTCCTCGACCAGAACTACAACTTTGCCTTTGACACCATCTCGTTATCTCTTATCAGTTCCGTGAAAAATGATAAGGAAAAAAACGCGTTTTTTCGCGGTTTTCTGCGGTTTCTCGCGTATTCCGCGAAACTGATAAGAGATAACGACTTGGTGTCTTCGGCAAAGTTGTAGAACAGCTTGAGTACTACAACTTCACCGCAGACATCAAGTCGTTATCTCTTATCATAGTCCAGTTATAATATAAAATAGCCATGGGGCCCTGTGGTCCCCCAAGAACAACAGCGTAACAAGTTTTGCGGCAGGCTGTATTTTACACATACTCACACATATGCATATGTTTTTTTTTCATTCGTGTAGAGAAATGTTCAATCTATACAATGAGACTTAACTCCGGTTGGTTTATACACTGTTTAGTACTTTTATTCAACTTTAAAGTTCGCTGGGGGCCCTGGGTGCCCCAAGAACAACCATAGTGTTAACCTGATGTGACAAAAAAAAAAACAAATTGCACTGGCCCCTCGCCGGCGTGTCTCTTTGAGTTGAAATAATTTTTTTGCTTTTGTGTAAAAAACAAAAACGAAATAAAAAAAACACAACCAAAAAAGTTTACAGTATAGATGAGTTATATTCAAATCAATTTCGTTCACGTTGTTTGTGTGCATTGCTTTTTTGTTTGATTTTGTATATGCGTATTTGAACCCAAGGCTATTTTAGAGTATGTTTTAGATTATTTTATTCATAAATATCCAGAAGTACCAACCAATCATTTTGTTTTCTGTCATAAATCATAAATTACAAAGATTCAACTGATTGAGAACCGCAATAGCTTTGTCAATTCTATTCTTTTGTAAAAAATGAAAAAAAAAAAACGACGACAACAACAGCAATTTATATATATATTACACCATAATCAAAATACAATAAAACATCAACAGTTAAATACAATTTAAAAAAAATCCAAACAGCAAGTTACAATTAACAAAAAAAAAAAAAAACAAGAACCAAAACCAAAACAAAAAAAATCAAACCATATATATTGGTGCTTTGTGAGTTTATCTATCTCGATAATATTCTGTGCCACACGTGACGCCATTTTTCGTGTTGTTGCCTGTTATTAATTACAGGTGAGCGGATTGTTCTACAGCCATTGATGGCGTCACGAATCCATCAAACACTACTAAATGTTGGCCACACAATGGTTGAAAACGACCAAAATGGTTCATCGGTTGTAACACGGCGCGATCACAACATTGACTACTCAACATTATTTGTTCAACTATCTGGAACGTTTCCCACCTTGTATCGATGCGTAAGTTGTCACAAAACCGTATCAAATCGATGGCATCATGCAAACATACATCGTCCACAGAGCCATGAGTGTCCGGTGTGTGGCCAAAAATTTACGCGTCGCGACAACATGAAAGCCCACTGTAAAATCAAACATTCGGATATCAAAGATCGATATTTTAACCATTATGTTCACATGTGACCGATGAATGTGCTGCTCAAGTATCGTCGAAGAAAGAATAAATATGCCTTATAAGAAGGGAATAATTTAATAAAAATAAACAAAACACACACACACACACACACAGAAAAAAAAATGAACACTTTAGCTGAATCATAAGCTCAAAAACGCTCTGTATATCTATTGTATCTCTTTCGCATACATACCAAGATACAAAGAAATAAGAAAGAAAGAAAAACACACACCACACCACACTCGCTTTACATTCACATTGAAGAAAAAACAAGATAAAAATAAACAACCGCCCCATTTTAAAAAAAAACTTACAACAACAAAAAAAGTACATAAAAAAGCAGAAAAATAAAAAAATATATATACTGACATTAATTGAAAAAACAACCAAAGAATAAGTATACATAGTAAGACACCAAAATTAATTAGAACAATGAAAGCTCACAAATAAATCACAAAAAAAAAATGAAAATGTCCTCACACAATTCGTTTAATTTTAACGGCCTTATCTTGTGTATGCACAATACCGGATAAGCAACGGTCCACAGGTCTAAACGAATTATGCGTCGCATTTTGGTCCATATTCAACATTCATTCATGTTTCTCTCTCTCTCTCTCTCACACACACACACACACACACACACACACACACACACACATACACATACAATTCAATTATTTATAGTCAAATGAAAGACAAGAAGAAAAAAAAAATCAGAAAAAAGCACAACAGCTTTTAGTGAAAATGCAATAAAATTTATAGAGAGAATACACGCAAACACACACACATACACATATACAAAAACTACTTGCGTTAGATATAATAATATATTTAAACAAAACAAATGATGAAACTTGATTTCACCTAATCTTAAAAACTTAATCAAGTTATTGCAATACGAATTTAACATAAAAAAAAAACTATGCATTACATACGCACTCTTAAAGAAAGCAGTAAATGTTGTACTTCACAAAAAACCAACCATTAAACCGACGGAGAAGAAGAAAATAACCAAAAAAAATGTTAGACTATATGACAAAGTGTGTTACAAAAAAAAATTCAACTATTAGTAAATGGTGTGGAGGAGAAATGACTACAGGAATCACAGAAAAAAGTTTATACATTTGACTAAAAGCAACTCAAGAAGCAAACAACAAAGAAGTGAATGAAGCGAGTTAAAACGTGTTACTGAAACCCAAAATGAGTTAATTGTGATTAAAATTGTAAGAAAGTATTTAAACAAAAAGAAAATTCTACTTTAAAATGACATTATGAATAGTTTACGCACTTGGAAGAGAGAGAGAGAGAAAAAACAAGTTTTAAATTCTGTATTATTATCTCACTTTTTTAAGTTCATTTTAGTTAAATTAATGAATGAATACAATATAGCTCTAGTATTTGGACATGTATCTGGGTTGATGGCTTTATGAAATGTTTTTATCGAAAATGATTTTTTTTTCTTTCGAAATATTGCACTAGAAGTATTCGTTTCTTATTTGAATGGAAAGATATACACACGAAAAAAAAAAACAGAAAATATACAAGGGAATTTACACATTTTGGAAAAAAAAAGTGTTTCATTTTCTTGTCTTTTTGTTTCTAGTTCAGTTACATGGACTATCTATTATAGTGAAATATTTACTTATCGATCACACAATTTGGGTTCGATTCGGGTTGCTTAACCCGAAAATTATTCAATGCAATAAGCTTTTATCCTCAGAGCATACAACACTAGTAACAAAAGTGTAATAACCAAATAAAATAATGCAACAGTTCCGGGATGGAGAAACACATCAATAGATATAAATGAACACGCCGGTTCAGTCAATTTATTTAATCTAATTGCATCTTTGTTTATTTTCTTTTTTTTTCTATTCAATTGGCTCAATTTCTGGCTCCAATGGCGAGTCATTGCCCATGAATATGGAAAAAAATGAACTAAACTTAGAAACAGCAATGAAGCGAAACAATGTGTCACCAATACAATAAATGGTGTTTCATGTAGTAAGCAAATCAAGAACTTTTCAGTTTTTAGGTGACAACACCTTAATGTCCATAAGCGCGCACACATACACATACACATACACATACGCGCTCTCATAGGAGAAAATGAGAGGAAAAAACATTACACATTATTTACCTGTAAAAGTACCTTACACTTTATGGATAAAACCAATATATATAAAGAGAATAAGCATAACGACTTGAAATATGTAAAATGTTTGAATGAGGAAAGTAGCTGAACTGTCATTTCAAGGTATATACATCAACGGGATCGCTTTCAACTGATTTTCATCTTCGTCATTCTTTTTCGTTTCGTCCAATCCATTCCAAGAATATTTCAACACTTTTGCTTGAAATGAAACAAATAGAGATGTTTTTTGTCTTGCATCACTCTTTAAGCTGATATTATGCTATCTTTGGTAGCATTTTGAAAGAAAATTCATGAGAAATGTCCTGAAATTTGATTTAAAAAAAAGTAATTTGAATCGTCGAATTTGTCACAAAATTGGTGCGGATACAGCGAACGATTGCTAGTCATTGATAGACTGATAGTCGTATCGAACACTTGACAACTCAATCAAACACGTATTTTATGTCAAGTATCTGTAAGTGTCAATGAGTATTTCGCATTAGAATTTCTGTTGCTATTAGTTTTTCTATGCAGATGTAGTTGCGCGAGCTCTATAAAACATTATCCAGCGTTGAGCTTGGGCTCGCTGTTTAAATTTCCTTCATATTTGAAGAGGATTCTTCAGATCAAATTCATTAAAAGCCAATTCAATTGCAATGTGGAACTTGATTGTTTACTGTTAATTTACTTGTCGGTTTTTTTTCGTCATTGAATCGATTCGGTGCGACGAAATTTCGATTACTATTTCAGTTTGTATTGGAAAATTCGAGCTTACACAAGACCATGCATACATTTTTGGTTTCAAACGGTACACTCCCAGCGAGAGACAACCAATTCATTAGTTCTTTCAATTTGAATTGAATTCGATTGATATGCTAATGCACGCAATTACATGTTGATCTGCATGGTATTCACTTCAAAATGAATTAATTCATCAAATGTTGATGTGGTTGGTTCCAAACAATGAAATCATTATCAAGATTTAGTGAATTTATTTCAAGTTGTTCATAGCCCAGATGACAAAATCTACAACAACAAAAAACCACCTTTCTGTGGTCACTTTCTGGTTCATGAGCTAAAATTCGAATATTAAGTCTGTCAAATTTACGATCAACCATGAGAGTATGAGTATCAGCATGTATAAGAAAATATGAGTATCAGCATATTAGTACGGATGGCTAGGTCAGGTTAATCTCCCACCTTTGAATTCCATAACTACCATTTTAATATGTTTTGAAAAAGAAAAATCTCGCGTTTACTCCATACGGAATGACCATATTAAATTTCCAACACTCAATATCTAAACTTATGGACTCCCACATTACACTCATCTTGTGTACATGAACTTGCAAAACATGGACAGATTTCGCAGAGATCCGAATTTTTGTTGCTTCATTCAATCTATTTATCATCTCTCGATATGTTTTTCTTTAAAAATAGTTCTATTTCTTTACATTGCATGTTCATTGAAATGTTTCAAGCAATATTCTCACTCATTTTGGGAAAATTCAACGCATATTTCGTCCATTTATTATCTTATTTTCATGAAATGAATCAAAACCATTGTCATTATGGAAATGAAACTCATATGGAAGCTTGATGTTCCATCATTCTCAAAATGTATGTGAACACATCCATTTCTCCGCAATAGAAACAATATGTTTCAGAAGTCAAAATTTCATATACCACCTTGAGTCAAATCTGTGAGTTCGAAGAAGTCGAAGACTTGTTCGTTGAGAAAACATCTATATTCTCAAACATATACACACACATAAGTTCACACGATTGTCGAATGTCCATTAAGTGGTTCTTTGTTCTTATTTTCGGAGTGATTTTTGGCTCTTATTTATGGACTCAGAAAAAAAAGGATTCTAACATTAAATAATTAAACTCATATCGTACTAGCGCCAGCTCTCTAACAAATGTACACAGAATATTTTAAATTATTGGTGGGTTTTTTTCTCTTAAATTAGATGTTTGTGCCTACATTTTCCGCAGCTTAACTCACTACTTTTCTTAGATTTGTACATACAAGTGGAGTTTTTCTTTGTTTCAAATATTTTATTTAACTTTATTCTTTTGTCATCAATTTTGTTTGACCATTAATATGAGTTGTCAGTAAAACACAAATAATGTC
>NW_022601406.1:1655801-1735443 GCF_009176505.1 Sitodiplosis mosellana | reverse complement strand
ATAACTGCCTTATGCGATGCCGTATTCATGCGTTTTGGACACATTGCAAAAAAGAAAAACACACATACTAGAATTACAATATTCAGCATAATAAAATTAATGGTCCAGTAACTGCAGAGAAAATTTGTCAAAAAAAAATATATCTATATATATATGCATAATGATTAAAAGAGACGATCTTCAATTTATTACATAAAATAAGTTGCCAATTTTAATGGTGAGTCTTTTTTTTTCCTTCGTTTTGTTATTGAATTTTCGATTCATTATCGCAGAATCAGCTAATTTTTGACTCCGACCAAATCCATAATATTTGTCAAAAATAGGCATATTCATTTCGTTTGACGGAAGCAATTAATTAGCAGCGCGCATATCTGTATTGGTTAATAACATGTACATGCAAAAAAAGTGCATTACCATATGTAGATGATGCGCAACCGAGGCGTCAAATGTAGGTACAATGGTTTATTTTGTTACTTCTCCGCTGAACTATCTCGATTTTATCTTTTGATTCAATCGATTTTTTTTATAGAAAAATTTTCAAAATCTTTTTACGGTCGATTTTGATTTTGTATCAATCAAATTTGGACTATAGTGAATGTATATATACAGATGGGCGGACTATCTGATTAAGATTAATTAATCTTAATCAAACACCTAAAATTCGCGATGATTAATACGACCACTTAATCACTTAATCGCTATTAATCATGATTAAGTGATTGTGCAATTGATTAATTAATCATCGATGATGATTAAGTTGTTGTCTTAATCACGATGTCACCGTGATTAACTGTGACAACTTAATCATGATAAAGTAAATAGTTAATCATGATTAAGTAAATTCTTAATCATGATTAAGATGTGATTAACGAAATGATTGTGTAGAATTAATTAATCATGATTTAGTAAATTTACTTAATCATGATTGTGTAAAAAGTTAATCATGATTAAGATGTGATTAACGAAATGATTGTGTAGATTTAATTAATCATTAGACGCCATAAATGCAGAAATGTTGAAAATGACTCCCATTTTCCATTCTTTCAACGTTTACTTTCAATTCGGAATGGCGTCTAATGATTGATTAAATCTACACAATCATTTCGTTAATCACATCTTAATCATGATTAAGAATTTACTTAATCATGATTAACTATTTACTTAATCATTATTAAGTTGTCACAGTTAATCACGGCGACATCGTGATTAAGACAACAACTTAATCATCATCGATGATTAATTAATCAATTGCACAATCACTTAATCATGATTAATAGCGATTAAGTGATTAAGTGCCATCTTAATCATCCGAAAAATGATTGTGCAAGTGATTAAGTAATCGCAAAACGCCCACCTGTATGTATATAGATATGCAATGTAAAAATTGAATGCTTCAAACTTTGAAGTTCAAAGCATTCAGCCAGTCTTTAGCAGAATGGTGCTAGTGAAGTCTCGCAAAAAAAAACACGAAATGTGCATACAATTTAGCGTTTATTTGAAAAGCAATTGTCTTGGACCGTTTGATGATGAAACGATCATCTTTATTTATTCAGCAAGAATAACAAAATATACATGAAATAGAGTCGTTAAGAAGAAATTTTACCAAAAACTGTAGAGAATTTTCAAGTCAAACCGAATTACATTACAACCCTCAGCTTGCGCTGTCTTCCGAGCGTGTTCCAATATGCAAAGTCGGTCAAAATTTGCATGTGCTACGCTATTGTTCGGCTTTGCAATGATGTGTAAAATGAAATTTTCGGCTCATAGTCGGTGCTGACATTTATTAATAGCGAACTGATATTTGCATATTTTCAGAAATATTCTTCAGACCTGCTATAGTTGCGCATACGTGCTCAGTTTCGAACTTTGTGCCTCTCGATTCCAACACGAACTGCTAGCTTTTCAGCCCATGAGCCGCTTCTTCTTTTTTTTTTACCATTGATTGATTTATTCAATCAAGAATAATTTTATTAATTTTGCACTTTAACTGGTGTTCCGTACGTACGTACGATTGAAGACGAAATCTAATTTGAGCCGATAGAATGCATTATCTATTGAGCGAGTGACACTGAAGCATCAATTGAGAATGACTGAAATCAAAGTAATATGTCCTTTGATTTAAAAAGAGAAATAAATTGCTGAACTATTCTTCGATCCAGTCACATGGGGACAGTCACAAGTTGTGATTTACCATAGGTCACATGAAATTTAACAAAAAAATTAGGCCTTTTTTCATTTTTGTATGAACAACAGAATGGCACAATTAACGCCTATAAAAAGGTTAACCTTTTGTAAGACCCGAAGAAGAAGAAGAAGAAGAAATTCTCCATCGACTGTTCTGTGTTACAGCTCAATCAATATCAATTGATTTGTAATTGTACATTGAAGTGTTGTGCAAGCAAGACAAAAGTCGAACATTTGTGTGACAAAAGCGAGATCAGCAACGTTGTATTCCGAAATGAAGGTCTGTTAGCAATGTAGGATTAACACAATTGTTCGATATGCTTGTTGATGCCAGAAAGTAATGCCGTTTGCAAATATGTCGCCCGTGAAAATGTCTTGTTAAAACACTGTTGGAATCACAAACAAAGAGCCAAAGAAAACAGATTTCAAAGAGTGGACGATCTAATACTCTGGATGAACAGATGTTTTAGTCTTAGTATAAATTGCTCAAACGAATGAGAAACCAAACGTTTTTTTCCCTTTTCGTCCCATAAAAGTGCTACACACATATTGCCGATGATCGTATTTCACTTTAACTACACATTCGCAATTTGCGAATCGCAAAACTTATGTGCTATGGGTGACGCCCAATATGCCATTGGGCATAGGAAAACCGGAGTAAAATCGACAGTCAAATATACGCTGAATAAACACAAATTGATAAAAATGCACTTGTGTAAGGAAAGGAAATTGTATATGCTCACGTCCATTTTACTATACTCATAATAATTTATTAATTGAATACATAAATTTTTTTTTCGTTGTTGTTGTGTGACAATATTACTAATAGCCACATGTTTAGAATTGAAATCAACGTGAAGATGGAGAGCAAACAAAGAATAAATGTTTCCCATCAAGATCATACCGTAAATTGTTCCTGCAATACAAAGTTTTTGAATAAACGCTTACTTTTGCGTCTAAAAACTACTTTTCTTTTGTAAAAGCTGTGAATAGTCAAAAGAAGTTTCGAAAGAGTTGTTATCTTCATTTGCTCAAAGAAAAGCGACGTTGAAATTTCGATTCACATGTAAATTACATCCGATCCGACAATTTAACATAAATGACCTGATGATTATCCTAATCTTTAATCACTATATAGACTCTGATTTGGGCCAATCAAGTCCGAAAAACAAAAACAAAAAACGATTTGACCAAAACTCATATTGAGCCCATCCTGATATTTGATTTTCCTAGCTAAATCAATTGTTCAGACACAGTTTCTTGGTTTAACTCAAGAGAACATATGAATAATATACTAGCAAATGTTGTAATATTGTTAGAAGAAAAGAACATAACACGTTAAAAATATCAACTGTAAATTCGAACAGTGGACATAGTGTCTATGTTTCCTTTCTCTATTCAATCTGCGTATTTTTTAACCAACTTGATAGATGTTTCAAACAGAAATACTTATTATTTCATATAATGCATCAAATAAACAGAAATAAACACATTCACCAATCTTGAGTGAAGCGAATCATCTAAACTGATTACGAACCATGTGCCACGATCAAACAATTTTTTCTTTCATTCAAATAAATGGACACTTATTGGAATTGAGAATGAGAGATCTGTCTTTTCGATTAAATTCATATCTACATTGCATCTCTTATAATGTGGATTCAATCATTGATCATTTAATTGATTTTGAACATGTGACATGGCAATAATGGCATGCATCATAATTTCTATGGCACAGCAACACAATGCAAAATGGAATGGTGCGCCTGTCACTCACGACTAAAGAAAACAAACATCGTCGTCATCGATGTTTGGTCGACTCGTTTGCTGGTTGATATTTGACCAATTCTCAGAGATTTCATTCCGTTATACTGATATGGATGACAACTACGGGACCGTACCTGCGATCAGCACCGGCAATATATCGAGCTATCTTTCGGTAGCCGCAATTTTGCTCAAAAATGATCGAAAATCTGAAGAAAAAGAATTTGATTCTTCGAGGCAAAAGCAGGAACTGCCGAAAAATTACATTCGAATTCATCAATCAAGCAGGTGGTAACTGTAAATGTATCCGTAGACACATCACGAAATCTCTGCATGCTCAAAATTGGTCATTTAAAAAAAAATGGAATTTATGCCATAGATTTTAAGATTTTATATCAAATGCTATAAATGTATTTTCAGTTTTTTTTTTTTTTGTAGTCAAAGGCATAACAAACATAAATACACACAAAAATAAGAGACAAACAAGCTGTAGCTCCAACGAATTCCTATAAAACTAATCGATGTTTTTTTAGATCGCTGGTGTGTTCTTTTTTTGTGAAACCGAAAAATAAAAAACATTAATGAAACCGAACAAGAAAATTAGGAAGAACTATAGGTAAACACATTCTTTAACGATAGACATAACGAATTTATTTTTGAGAGTAATATTTCTTAAATGTGAAAATATATGAATTAAGTCATGCAAATGTATTGATCAAAAAGAGAAAAAAAAAATTAAATCGACGAAGAGGAAGAAGAATGCAAAGAAATAATATAAACATAAATAACAACAAAACTGGCGAAAGTGTATTTTAGTTTACAGGCGTTTTTTTATAAATGGAACCAATATACGAAAATGTAACGCTTTAGATAATTTATGGTGTGTGCAATATTACTATAGGCAGTAAGAGCTCATGGAGAATAAACAACAGAAACAACAACACAGAAGAAAAAAAAACACACAGTTAGTTCGTTATACCGAATAAAAAGGAAAAAAAAACATTAAAACTTAGTAACATGTTGTCACTTTAACAAGCGTAATTTATAATAAATATTATATACAACAAACTGAAATTGTTCGAATTTTTATCATTTGTTCAAGGACCTTTTCTTCATTCCGCAAATTGTGTTTTTATTTTTCCTAGTATTTTTCATTCGTTTTTTTTCGAATTTTCTTCCCTACACATGTTCGATCATACACTACTATTTTATTTGGCTGATAGAGAACACATTCACGAGGTGAATGTGAACATTCATTAAAATTGATTTTACACACACATACACACAAAACAAATTCATTTAAAATAGCTAGACCGTCAAATACGGATTATTTTTTATTTGAACCAATTATTTTTTCTGTTTTGATATCCTTTTTGTTATTTTTTATGGGAATTTCTGGTCATAAACATCATTTTAAAAACTAGGTGGCGCGCACCAGATGAGCTATTTCTACTCGCGTAGTCGTTCAGTAATCGGCCTTCGTTTCCAGCTGCATCCGAATTTCAATTTGAATTATTGACCTTTTTTTTATAGTTAGCTATTATACCATAGTTAGCTATCGTCGCATATCGTGCTGTGTGTAGCTAAAAAGCTTTTTGCAACAACTTAAATTGACAAAAACTAGCGATTCATTACAGCGAGTTAATATCGTGTTTTTGTAAAGTTCCGTCGAAAAACTTTTCAAATCGAAACATATTCAACGCATATTAAAATCTAAACATACGCAATAATGCCGTCGAATATGAATTAACCTTTTACATTCACGCGACGATATGAATAAAACCTTGATAACTACATGCTGAAAACTGTCTATAAATGTTTTATAGTATGGTTTGATGTTGAATGTTCTAGTAATAAATGACGGCAATATATATATATATATATATAAAATAACATCTACATCAATGGTTACACACATTTAAATGAATGTGTACGAGTGTTTAAGTTGCAGACAACTCCATTTTCATCACTAACAGCAAAATATTTATATTTTCGATAATAAATTTAAGCACAAAACAAGGACAATTAACGTCATTTGCATGCATATCATTTGCATGTACTTTGTAATATCAAGCGAGATATCAACCAACAAACATGATGGAATAGGATTTCTTTCGTGAAATTTTGTTTATTGAAGTGGTTAGGGAAAACAACCGGCGGAGTGTTTTACAGAAAAAATTGAAAGGAACATTTCATGATTGACTCAAAAGAATTGTACGATTTGATTGAAATATCAAGGCTAACACCATCTTATTACATTCAGTGTGATAAGAGTAGTAATTTTTGATGTTGTAACATCGTAATTTGCCACAGAATTTCATATATTTGCTACAGAATTTCATACATAATTTATGCCACAATAAATATTAGCAAAATTGATTGAAGTGATATGGATAGAATTAGACTCAGAAACCACAAATGTGCAAAATCGGTCTGTGTAAATTATGAAATTATTTGTAGCATATCTTCTATTAGGCGCTCAAAAGCATTACATTTTAAATGTCATGTACGAATGGCCATTTGGTAAATGTTCTACTAAAAGCGTAACACTATATTCTATAGTGTATTGAGAGTGTTTACATTACAAATACTAGAAAATATACCATACAGCTACATCGCATACTTGCGATTATTTGTATGCGATTCTACATATATTTTCAATTAAATTTCCAGCGATTTGGAGCAATTCAGTCACTCTTTTCGATGATGGCAGTCAATTCAGGCATAGCGAAATTCCCAATTGAAAAAATGAATTGAGCGCTCTTGAATGAAACAAAAAGTTTACATTTCTGTTATGGTATTGAAACGAAACCGTTACTCGTTTCGGAAAAGTACACTTTTCGGAAAAGTTATGATTTTATGCTAAAACGGGCGACTTTACTTTATCCGATGATTGTAAATGTAAACGATTTTTTTTTGTTTGTTTTAATACCACGACTGAAATTGGTCGTTGCTTTCGTCGATGATGAAAATGAACAGCTATTTCTATAAAAATCTTAAATCAATGTACACAGAATGTCAAGTAGTATAGTTTGTGCATCTGCTCATAGAAAAACAGTTTTCTTTAGATATATTGAGACAAAACGAGAATGACAATTGAAGCCACAACAAAAACCAAAAAATTGTTTGTCAAATATCATGAATTCCCTTGAAACAAACCAAACTGAAAAGGAGAAAAGGAAAACCAAACAAACAACATTGAACACAAATGAAAACTACGGAATTTTGATGACGAGATCGGCGATGAAAGCGCATTAATCTTAGTGAATGTGCCGAGACAAAATGGTTTTAATTCGCCTAAAATCCATATCAGATGTGATTATTTTGGCAAGGAGAAAAAACTCATTTCCGAATCGTTTTTTTTTATCACAATACCCTCTAATGATGGAGATTTTAAATTTCGATTCGGTGAATTTCTGTCAACAAGCTTGTTTTAACCAACGAATGGGGGAGAAAAAAATATATGAGTTACACAGCAGTTAAGTTTGATGAAATAAAAAAAAGAGATCAGACAAGAGATCCTTGAAAATAAATTCATTAAAATAAATCCGCGATATGGAGTTTTTCTCTCTGCTGCGCTCTCTCCATATAATTTGCGAAAATGGAGTGGCTTACTTAAATGAAATGAAAAAAGCTTTCTGCGATCAGTACTTGTTATTAATAAAAAGCAATGCCGTTTTAATGGTTTCGAGGAAGAATAAAAATGAATTATAATCATATTTTTTTAATGCATGTATATGTCTATTTCCTAGGGGAATATCACGCTCCTGAATCTTGTGGGATATTTGAGATATTTGAAATAAACATCAATTGTATGACATATTTTCGAATATTTCGAATAAATAAATCAGATTTTTGTGGATTTTGGAGATATTTGAGATTTTTTGGATTAAATCCGACTTAATACATTTAAATATCATTCATAATCACAAAAATCCACAATATTCCGCCGTATTCACAAATATTCACCATATTTCATACGACAGATTCTTAGAGATAAATTGGATTTTTTTGAAATATTTGAAATAATTTAAGCGTGATATTCCCCTAGTCTATTTCATTGTGTTGCACAACATATGTTTTTCTTCTCCATATTTGTTTTTCTCTCTCTCTCTCTGTCTCTGTCTCTGTCTCTCTTTCTCTCTCTCTCTCTCGAAATTATAGCTAACTACCAACTATTGTTTTATCGACATACAAATAATTATATATTTAACATAAATTGTTTCCATTTTTTCTTCTTTTTCTCTTTCTCTTTCTCTCTCTCTCTCTCTCTCGCTTTTTGCATGGCGTGTATCAAATGACTGAACTTTTTATGGAAATTTCGTCTAAGTGGAAACTGATTTATATCCAATCTCAACTCATCTCTGTCAACGTTTTTTCTATTCACATAAGCTTTTCTCTCTCTCTCTTTCTTACACACACACACTCCTTAAAAACAAACGTTTGTAGGTAACCTCCGGTTTAAAACAATGGGGAAAAAGCAGAATTAATTGAAATTTGTTCCCTTCAAAAAAAAATTTAATAAGTAATATAGACCTCTTTTCAGTTCATAAATAATCAACTATAACAAATATCGACTATTCAATTCTACTTCTTTTTTCGATTAAATCATTCTCTATCCCATACCCGTTTATTCAAAGTCAAAAAGAATTTTTCATATTGTGGTCACGCATAAAAGGGGATCCATTAAAATTGAAATGGGATTTTCTACAGCCACGGGTCAATAAAAGTTTTATCATCGCTAAAGCTTACGGTATTTGTGTGCGTTACATATATCACTTTCATGGTTAATGGGTTTTTGTGCATTTCATGCAGGTGATTTCGTTATTACATGGCTTCCATTCACAGTGCGGCAATAAATGAAACACGACGCGAGCGTACGTCAACTTCATTTCGAAACTAACGTAACTAACATTTGATTTTTTGCTGATGCTGTCGCACCGTGCTCTCATTTTATACTCAACCCCGGGAATATATTAATAGAGAAGCTGCGACTGCAAAGCTTCTGAATTTTCCAGTCAATGACAGATAGCTGAGGATATATGTTGAGCATAGAAACTCAGCAAGCTGAGATTGGGATATTTTGACTTTGTGACGTGTCATTCAAACAAATTTATGATGGAGGGGAGTTTGAAACACATTTTCCATTACACTCCATCAACACTCCACCAAAATTCCACATAAATTTGCACGAATAGCAAGTCACGAAATCCAAACGTCCCAATCTCAGCTTGCTGAGTTTCTATGCTCAGCATATATCCTCAGGTATTTGTCATTGACTGGAATGTTCACCAAGTCAAAAGTGGAGTAATTCAATTTTCGAAGAAAAAAAATTGAGTTATTTGGTCATTGATTATGGGCAATTCTAACGTAATACCTTTTAAAAGTAAGAAGCTAGAAAAAAAAAGTTGAGTTTTGAAAATCGTTTCTGCCTAGTGTAAATTTCCTCTAAAAAAACACGCGTAGGAAATCGACTTTTCTCATTCTATCTGGTGTATATGGTCTATCTAATGTGTGTAAGCCCGTTCTCAGAAAAAAGTGTGAACCATAAAATAGGGCTCCCACTTTTGAGTAAGGGTATGAGTAACATTTTCCAAAAAGGGGTAGTTTTATCAAAAAAAAAAATAATCCAGAAGTGAAGCTCTGCAATGTGACTGCTAAAAATTTAGCGATAAATCCATAAATCCATCGTCCAATACAATCACCAAAAGTGCATATTTGCGGGAATGAAGCTAGCGATTTGGTTTAAAGAAAGGCAGATAAATTGGATTGCGTGCTAGTGCTTATATCACTATAATGGATTTCGTCGATGTTAGTATAATTATAAATTATATTAGTGATATTTATAAAATATCATCTTTATTTCAAACGGTGAATGTGACTTAAAACACAGCTAAAGCTCTCAGTCTCCGATCCTCTTAATTACAAAGAGAATTTAAACACCATTGATCAATATGAAAAATTCTTCGAAAAAAAAAGCTTCACATTTCGTAACGTAATCTCTTTCAACGCCATCAAACTCAGTTGTAAAAACGATTTTAATCCCTAAGTCTCCATTCATAAATAAAATCTATGTCCCTATCATGCATGTGACAACCTCTTTCGTCAGAATGGATACTCTCTTTCGTTAGAAACTAAATCATCTTTTTCACCATCGAATCGTTGTGTCAATATGAAAAATAAAGCATGAAAGTGTGGGGGTGGAATGTCATGTCATGTCATTGTCATTGCACCTTGAAGTTTTCTCCATAAAAACCATACACTCTTTGAAAACGCAAGTTGTGCAAATTGAAAAGGGTATCATCTTCTGCCGATGTTTCATCTCATTTTGAACATTTTGTCGTAGAACTGAGAATTTTTCTTTCATCAATATTATTTAATTTTAATTAAGTGGCTAAAATATGTTCGATACGAAGATTACAATTTTACTGCAAAAACTCTGTGTCTTTATACACACAAAACATTTTCTTTTTCCATTATCTCTATTTGATACAAAATATTCAATATGAAGTTGACTTTGAGATGTATATTTACTATTACGAATGACGCAACCAAATATCAGTAGTTTGGAGTGAACATGTAATACAGAAAAGTTGTGCGGAAAAATGCCGATGATGAATGAATGGAAAAGAGATAGCTACAGTGCCGTCTTAGCACTTTCCTGAAGCAAAAATTTCCGGGGCCATAATTTTTTTTCTCAATAGCACAAAATTCAATATTTTGAATATTGCGCCAATTTCGATTGAATTCAAAGAGATGAATTCAGAGGAGTTATTGAACTATGCCGTTT
The DNA here is from genome assembly GCF_009176505.1 of Sitodiplosis mosellana. Lineage (NCBI taxonomy): Eukaryota > Metazoa > Arthropoda > Insecta > Diptera > Cecidomyiidae > Sitodiplosis > Sitodiplosis mosellana. Next base: position 1,724,705 of record NW_022601406.1, on the reverse strand, counting down.
TTCATTTATGTTTTGATTACTGCTCAATACTGCTGGATATGAACGCTCTTATTCATACGAATGTATGTGTGACTCAACATCCAATTCGAATTGACAAACGAAACCTATCTCTATGTTTAATTACATTCGTCTGGAAGAGTCAACCATACTTAGCAATAAAGAATTTCGCTCAAATCGATCGATAAACTGTTTATATTTTGATATGTAAACAATTATACCACTGGGCATTCTATTAAAAATTGAGCCACACTAATTACATCCAAAAAGTAAGACAGAAACAACAAATAAGGCGAAATATATGTATGTATATGACTTTTTTCGTCTTACAGGCGAAATTCTTTGATTACTCATTCTTATTTGACATTCAATCGTTTCTGCTTGGTGGTTGAATGTGAAATTTTGAATAATTTGGATTTCGATGAAATAATTGATGATTTTATTTACGCTAAAAATAGGGCCAAAACCATTTCCACAGCGTCGTCGTCACACGCATCAACTGTTTTGTAGACAGCAAACAAACCACGAAGATTGAAATGAATTCGAGAATTTTTGTATTTTTTGTGTTTTTTTTTCAATTTTCTTTGATAAGATTTTCTCTTAATATTTCAAGGGCCTTTTCAGCAGCTCGGGGCCCCTGAAATCGCGGGGCCCTGAAGCGGCTGCTTCATTCGTTTCCAGGCTAAAACGGCACTGGATAGCTATATAGTATACTGAATAGTAAACTATAGTGAACTATATAGCTATCTCTTTTCATTTGATATTTTTCCGCGCAACTTTTCTGTATAACATTTTCTCTCCAAACTACTCATTTGATCTCAAAGTTTAAAATGTATACAAACATAAATGAAACAAAAAGGCAAAGCCGATTTTCTTCTTCTTTCTGCTTATACAAAACAAATTCTCTGTTTCACAAATCATTTTTTCTCTGACATTTCAATTTGAATAATTGATAAGGACAATGAGGTTTTTTTTCACTTGATATTTGTTTTTCTCCTTGGAATAGTCAATTACTACAAATAGTTGAATAATTTTTCACACGTAAAAGGAACAACATATTGTTGCAACAATTTTAAAAACTAATTAAACTGTTCGATTGCCTTTTTTTGTCGTTCGATCAAATCATTTATTTTTTCTTTCCATTTTATTTGAATGCAAGCATTTTTCTCTTCTCTATTCCCAAATCTCAAAATTCTTCCCTTGAGAAAATTACTTTTCCATAACATTCGCCTAAAAAGTTTGTATTTTTTGTTTTCGTTCTCATTAAAAAAAAAAGAGACAAAGAAACAAATCAATTTAGTCTCTAAATCTGTTTCCAACTAAGTTTGCGCTTCAAACTCAGAAGAAAAACAACACATTGAATAGACGTTCTCTCTGTTGGAATGGGATATGCAATGTGTCTATAATATCTATATTACCATTTTCTTCATTTGAATGACTTGTACCATTCGTAAAAATGAGCAACAGAAACCCGAACCGATTGGTTGAAATCGAAGATGAAATTGATTGGAAAGGAAAGGTAAAAAAAAAACATTTCTGAATCATTTCAACTGCTTTTTTTTCTCTTTTTCATCAAGCTTAAAATCCTTTTTATCGATGCTTAAGCATGTTTCAAATTTGAATTACCAAATATGACAGTAAGATGAATTATTCTTAGTCTTCGTATTCGTGTTTGTTTGTTTTTTGTCATCGACCGAAACGGAGAAAAATCAAGTCATTTTCAATTCAATAGGTCAGTTTGCGATTCAAATATATTTTAAGTGCCAGTTCGGGCTTCTTTTCAAAAGAAAGCTTAAAATTTGCAATAAGAGCACTTTACGAAAATAAGCAAGAGCAAATGGTGTCGAAATCCGATGACATGCAGTATAATCGCGACCTAGAAATGTTTTCATTCAACACCAAAATCTACAAAACAAACAAACCAAAACTTTTCCCGTGTTGATTAATGTAATCAGCAGAACAGAATCGAAGCGATCCATTTTTATTGCTAGAAATGTTGATAGGACAAAAAAAAGGAATCCTTTGCAAGGGATATCACACACATAATACGAAACAACAACAAAATAACAAATGAAATCTTAAAAAAAGGGTTAAACGAAAAAAAATATCCCAAAAAAAACAGGATTTAATGCAATGAACGAGTAAAACCAAAACGAAAAAAAAAATGAAAACACATTAAAATGATACTATCTAAAATAAACGTAAACCTAAAACAAACAAAACCAAAAAAAAACCAAACAAACAAAAAACGCGTTCATCATATTTTTAGCATTTTTTGCTATTATTTGTTGGTTGCAGGATCAGGTGGACCACTGCCTCATGATGTACTATCGTCTGGCTTCCTACAACATTCACATGATCATCCGTTACATCGCAGCAGCAGTAATATTAGTAATCATCATGCAATGTCATATCACAATATGTTCACGCCATCACGCGATCCGGGCACAATGTGGAGATGTCGATCGTGTGGCAAAGAAGTCACAAATCGTTGGCATCATTTTCATTCCCACACCGCACAACGGTCAATGTGTCCATATTGCCCGGCAACATACAGTCGTATCGATACATTGCGCTCACACTTGCGGGCCAAGCATCCAGAGCGATTTTTCAAACACTAGACCGACCAATCGACCGGAGAGTGTATGAGCGATGGCTAGAGAGCGAGAGCGAGATGTGAAAGAACAAAAAAAAAAAATAAATAAGCGAAGTAGCCAGAACACACAGACAGAAACAGACATACAACGGAATTTAATAAAATGAAAGCATGCGTTTTTTTATCCATTCTTTGTAATGTTTGTGTTTCGATATTTTTGTGCAAAACAACAGCTATAAAGAAAGTGAGGAACACCATCAACAGCAGTAACAGCAGCAAAAAACAACAACACAAAAAATCATCTTGTACGTATCGAATTAAAAGTAGGATTTCGTTATGTTTTAAACATTAAGCAAACTGATTTATGGCGAATTGTGAAAATGTCGTAAACACATGACACTGGGTGACGCACACAGAACCGAGTGAGAAAAAAAAATACATCCCAAAATGGAATAAAAAGGAATAGAATTTATACAGCTATGAGATTCGGCGCCCACTATCTTGTACGACGCAGCCGTGCGTTCACATTTCCAAGCGCTTGAACTATTCTCTGTTCATTTTCCACACAACAGACATACATAAACCCTTCCAGAAAATGTGGGGCATACACAGAAAAACAAAAAAAAAATATCGGCCATAAAAAAATATATCTCGTATTCATTTCCACACCAAGTGTAAGCTTTTCCTTTCTTCTTATGTTCATATCTCTTCTATTCCCCTTCCAATCATTGATCTGAAATAGATTTCAGTCGGCCAACGCAAAACTACATAATGTACTAGCCGATTTGGATCATGGTTACACTGCCAAAATGGTATTACAATCTTGAGTATAAAGACGAAAAAACAAAATGGACACAAATTTGGTATTTAGAAGGGTAAATGAGTGTGAAAGCAGGTTTCAATCATATATTATACTATACAAGTTTTTATTGAACGAAAAGGAAAAATTAAAATTAAAATTAAATAGTCAGTGTTTAGTCAAAGATCTTTAACAATGAAACGATGTCAAATGTGTATAGATTTCAAATGTAAATGTTTTGTAATTAAGAATGCGTCCAATTTGCAATAGAATGCAATGAATTTAAGCCAAATACAAATGAATTTAAAAAAAAAACACTAATAAAACGAGTAACAATAGAAGCAGATACAAATCACATAAGAACATTTCGTGGAATCAATTAACTTGCCGAAATATCGCGTTTTTCATTTCGAAACTCTTTGCATGAAGAGTGCAGCATGTCATATTTGGTTTTATTCAAAATTCCACGCAAGACCGCATTGAATTAATGATTTTGTCCATAAACAAAATGATTTAGCTTTTTTCTCTGTTCATCAACCAAATGAATTCACACATGGAAAATGAATTTAAATTGCAGAAAAAGAGGACGAAAAAAAAATGGACAAAAAACTATTTTTGGTTCGAGAAACCATTTTTATTTTCTCTCTCTCTCTATGAAATTTCAACTCAAGTTGTGTGATATTGTTAGCACATGCAATTCGTTTGGCCTCATTGGTTTAAACTTCGTTTTTAAAGATAATTTTAAAATGTCACCTGACCGAGTGTAGTGAAACCAACAAAACATAAGCTATATGCGGTTAGTAGCGCAAAACTTTTTCCATGGACTGCTGTAGATTGAACAAATTTCGAAATCAATTTGTTGTGCATTTTTCCCCCCATATCTGTTCTTCATTGTTAAGTGCTCATTGAGATGTTGCCATCGAAACGTATGTTCAATTGACATCACAATGAAAAAAAAAATTAGCACAACGGTGTTATGAACAGAGAAATAAATGATTCCATAAACGAAATAAAAGCCTATAGATGGAAAAGGAAACCAAACAAACACTAATATACGAATTTAATGGACATGCAAAAGAAAATACGTGTAAAATAAACTCTAGTGCAAAGAACTTTTTTTTTCTATGTTCTGTAACATCAGTTTTTGAAGGGATGAAGAAAAAAAATGGTAAAAAAAAAATATTGTCAACTCATTGCTGTGTTAAAAACAAAAATAAAACAATCTTTTCCCACTTCAACAACTCTAAACACACTCACACACATAAGAAGAAGAAAAATGTAAACATTTATAAATGTGGTAAATGAGGATCCGATCATATTGGATTCTACACAGTGTCTGTCTACCAGACACTTTAGCTATTTTATTTTATTTCATTTTAGTATTGTAATCGTCTTTTTGATGTGCTTCATCATTGAAACACACACACACACACTAATTGAAGAAAAAACAAGAAAAAGAAGAGGAAGAAAAAAAAATTATATTTGAAACATAAGCAGCTTAAAAGTCAATTTATCGAACTTACTCGCTGAATGATCGAGAACTAGGATCTATTCGTTCAATGCACACACACACAGACACAATATGTATTGACAAGAAATATATATTGAAGGAAAAAAAACACACACTCTAATTTCTACTTTAAATGCTTTATAATGCCTTGAAAAGAATTGTGAATACTATTTTATGTGCTTTTGTTATTTTACGGGTGCCATAAGTTTTAAGACGAAAAAAAAGTAAACAACAACCAGTCAAAAAAAAAAATGAAAAAGAAAAAAATTAAGCGAAAACAATATGAAGAGAAAAAAAGAGCATTTTTTTTATTTTGCAAAAATTTCCTTTGCAAACGAGATGACGACGACGACGACGACAACAAAAAGAAGAATTATATATTTTTTCACGATATTTGGAAAATATTTCAATTTGTTTTCAAGTGAATAATATTAGTAGAAAACGTTTGTATCTTTTTTAACCATTTGAACGAAAAAGACGTTGTTTTGTGTTATGTTTAAATTTTAATTTTTGTCAAAATAAATAAAAGAAAGATAAGAAGAAGATGAAATGATGAAATCGAAAACAATAATTCCTTGTAGAGTTGCAACCGGCAAAGTAAATCGCAAATTGTTGTTTGCTAAACCGTTTTATTGTGTATTGTGCATTTAAATTAAAAAAAAAACTATATAATAATCACTGTCGGCAATTCTAGCTGAATCGAATACACAAGTAAAAAAAAAACCAGAATTAATTAATTTTACTCTCTCAACTCTTTTTTTTTTCAATGAATGATAGAAATATTGATATAAAAAAAATGATATGTGATTCATAGGGTTATTAATTCCCAAACTAACAGAGATCGTGATCGTATTGTTAAAAAAAAGTGAAGAAGAAAAAGCGTTAAATAATAAAGAAAATCGAAACTGATTGAACATATTGAGTAGAATTATAATTGTAACACACGCATTAGTCACTGAGAGGTTTTTGTTCGTTGACAAAGCAAGTAGCAAATACGAGGGCCAGCCAGAGGGCCCCTTTACAGCAAATACGAGACTCGGTTAAAGCAAATACGAGGCTCGGGTGAAAATGAAACAAGTTGCAACAAACCATTGACATATTGTTCAAACACGAAAGCGATTTACATTTCTCCGTTAATCGTTCGAAATTGATGTTCAACCGCTCGTTTTAGTTCAACACTTACTCCAATATTTTCTATTTTTTAGCATCATATCCGTTTCTACGACTGGTTTTGCCATGCAACAAACATTTTCAACCATTGCTGGTCGATTTTCTTTGCCTTTTCTTACCTTATGTTTGACGCAGCCGAGCAAATATTGACTTTTTCCACTTCTTTTCCTTGTCTTTCACACTCCTTCACAAACACACAAACACACTTACCAACTCACTGCTCGCTTACCAACTCACAGCCGTGTAGTTTTCCCTAAAACAAACGGTTTGGTTAAGACATACTCGAACAAAGGAAAAATTAATTATGTTAAGTGGCTTGAGGCCACCTGATGTTGATGGGTGAAAAACTTATAAGCCCGAGATAAATGAGATACAGTGTGATTCAGCAGAAGGAGAGAGAAAAAAATTACAGGCATAGATTAAGTTATCAACTTTCCAGAACATTGTAACTATTTATCTCTTGTTGTTGTTTTTCAACGCATCAACTTGTTTCATTTTCAAACGACCCTCGGGGAAAAAGAAACTAGTGTCCGCTATTTGATGTTGTGTTTTTTTTTCGCTTGAAATTGCTACGCTTTGCTAAATGATATGATAAGCATATGTCAACACTAAAATGGGATACGATATGCAGTTGGTCTCTCTCTCTCTGCCCCCGCTCTCTCTCTCTCTCACTCGATACACAGAAGTGAATCGAAAGAAAAGAGAGAAAACTCATTTAGAAGACAAATGTGTACCGCTTTGCAGTATGATATTCAGAAAAAAACACACGCACACTCATTGAAACTGTGGATAACTCGGTCACATTTGATTTCGATTGACTGCAATATTGTCCATCAAGAGCTGTAAACAACTTCGATGCATGATTGAATTTATTTGCGGAAAGTTGTTGTTGTTTTTTTTATGTTGTGTTTTTATTTCCGATAAAAATTACAACAAGTGAAAAGTGTCCACATAAAAAGCTCATATTTGAATATATTTATTAATCGAGTGCGATTTTCACTTCCAAGCATCATCCCACTCAAGGGTTGTCCCAAAAATCAATGGATATTGTTGATGTATAATTTGTTTTTCCCCGATTCCGAATCGGGATTATTGGATATACGAGGAGCTCGTTGCATAACCTATCGAAAATTTTCGTTCATTTGATGACAACTCATATAAATATGATGACAATCCTTTATGGTTCATTCGTTCATTTATTTGACAGTCGAAAACGATGTAAACAACAATAAATTGTGCAAATCTATATCAAGTGGTTTGCACCACTTCAGAAATGTCATTCATTTTAATGGGAAATTAGTGTTCGGTCGGAAAATTTCAAAAGTTGATTGATCTACAGCCCACAATGCATATATCCAATAAAATCGATGGAAATTATGTTGATGCGTGCGTGCGTGCTTGCGTGCATGATTCACTGTGAAATCATTGACCATGCCGAATATGTGCTGCGACTCATATCATTCTCGAATCAAATTCAGTGTAACTAATGCTGTGTGGTTTTTCTTCTGTTTTATTAAGGGGAAAAAAAACAAAGATAATAATGACAACATAATATGTGCGAGGAAAAAAAAAACAGAATACAAAGAAGACGAAAAAAAAAAAATTCTTAATGGCCATTATATTTTTACTCTCTTTTTTTTGTTTGTTTTAGTTTAACTTTCGAATATTCTCATTTTATAAATACTATTGTTTTTGTTTCACAATTAATTAATATATTATTATTTGTATTTTGTTGCTCAAACGTGTATATGTACAGAAACAAAGGAAGAAAAAAAATATGTGAATAATTAATTGTATTGAAAATACTACAATTTAGAATTTAACTCAATTTCTGCAAAGAAACTGACATGAAAAACAAATATTACGGGTGTTTCTTCTTTTTTCTCTTGGAATGCTAAAATTAATTAATTAAATTTAAAAATAAAGTAAAAAAACAACAACACGTCAATAATATTACATATAATAAAGAAAAGAACAAGAATTGTTGACACATTTCTAGCATATTTTAGTTGATGATATCATTAAATTTGTACCAATCAATTTGAATACACTCTTGGACTACATTGACCTCAGTGACTAAAGAAACCAAAATAATCAAGTAAATAAGATTTTAGTTATATACACATACACACACACACACTTTATTTGTATTCACATCACACGAATAAAATATGAACAACAACAACAACAACAACAACCAAGCAGAAAAAACACGTTACTTTTAATGAATTATGACTTACAATTTGCCATATGAAAACAAAAAAATCAGCATGAATATAAACATTGCAACAAAAACCGATAAAAAAAACGAACAAAATCATTGTATTAAATATCGTTAATCGTTAATGATAGATGGTGCAAGAGTACATATTCAGACACAGGACTCAAGAGCCATTGATATCCCAGTTTGAATGGTTCAAACATAGTAAAACAGGTGTGACCATCAACAACAACAAAAAACATCGTGTGAAATTGTATTCGCTTTCAATGGGAAGAAACAAGAAAAAAAAATGAAGAAAAAAAACAAAAACAAAAACGATGATAAAATCAATTTTTGTTAGTTTGCTGGAGAATCACACGAATTCGAGCCATTCATAAAGGTTTCATAATTTTGTAACGCCGGTTTGTGTCAGAGTACACACAATAGAATGGATTTTTTATTTTCATTTTTCAGAACTTTCATAGGGAGAGAGAGAGAGAGAGAGAGAGAGAGAGATCGTAATGATATCAATCGAATTTAAAATGCTAAGCTCTATCCAAACAAACGATCTGTTCCCTATTTCTCTCTGTCTTCGGTAACCGAATACCGAATCGGTATTCAACAACGTGTATTTCACACGTAAAGGCTTTACTATGAAGCTTGAACCATTTATCCGACAAACATTCAACAAGACAATTCAAATGATGCTAATAATTTCCTTTCAACCCGATGTAAAATTCAACAAGAACAACTACACTTGAGAACTGGATGCGTGATTGAAACATTTATTACAATGAGCTTAACATATATGAATGAACGATTGAAAACGAACGACTCACAAATTTATCAGTTCATTTTTTTTTTTTAAACAAATTTTAAATGAATAAGTGTTCCATATGAAATGAAAATAGTTAGTAAATTCTGAAAATACTTTTAAAATTAATGAAAAAAAAAGGATGAGAACAATGTATGAACAAGTTCTATTGAAAAGCACGGTGCACACAGTTTACTTGGATGTTGGATTTTGTGGGTTCGAGCAAAAAGAAAATAGAAAGAGGAAGCGAAGAAAAAAGGATGACGACAGGAAAAGAGAAGAAGGGAAGTTGGTTGATGGAGTTGAGAAGATTGTGAGCTGCGAAATCCATGAAAGTTAACACAGACATTCACTCAATCCATGAATTTCGGAAAACAATACCATTTACCAGGGAAAAAGAGTTCGATCCGCGAGAAAAAAAATATATTTGAAGAAGCCCGAAAGTGCCAAATTCATTAGAAGTTCTTTGGCATACGACTCGCGATTTTGTAAGTATATGCTATGCAAATTATTTAACAGAGCAAGTAGTGTGCACTGTGCGTATAAAGCATTACAAAAATGAATTTCCAGTGAGAAAAAAAAGCATGTCTTTACTAAACAAAGAAGAAAGGAATGATTTTTTGCACGATATAATGTAGTGTTTTATTATTAGTTGTTATTGAATTCCATACAAACACACGAAGAATGAAGAAGAACTACGGTCGAAAGGAAATACAACTTCTTGCCGTAGTCGAAAAGAGGAGAAAAAAAGAATAATAAAAATGTGTAAAAGGTTTCAGAGTGTCATATTCAAATGACACCCAATTATCACACGGAAAATCAAAGTCACAGCCAAATCAATCCACCACAATTTGTTATGTCATCGTATTAGTAATCGTAAAACAAACAAATCAGTTATTACACAGTAGATGCTTGGAAAATATATAAACGCGAACGGGAATTCATCAAATTCCCACTTACACTAAGTGTTTTTTTTTTAGGTTTGGATGTACTATTTTTGAATCTCTTCTCTTTTTCAAATACGGCGTACGTTTAAGTGGCAGTCACATTTCCCAAGAGAGCTACATATTAATTTAGGTTTTGGGTTAATTTTTTTTTTTGGTCTTTTGTGGATGTACGTATACATCAAAATTATCTATTTGTGCAGAACAAACAGTTAGATTCCATTCGTTTTCGCCATTTTCCAGCCGGTTTCATGGTAGCATCCTCTGTCCATCCTTGAGTCAAGATACTTGAGAAAACTTTTTCAATTCAGTTTTTTCACCCAGCCTGTTAGTGTTCTTTTTCATATTAAATAGATTTTAAATTGTGGCTGAGAGCTAATAAATGGGAGAGCTATTCAATGTGCTTTCACTTCAAGAGCACTCCTATGATTGGAGTCGGTCATATCGGTGCACGGTTCAACGCTTTCGGTATGGGATAAAATGTGAAAGTGGATTTTGTCTAGGGTAAAAACTGTCGGCGATGCAAAATGAGTAGCAACAAAAAAGTTCAATCGACTCACCCTAGTAAATGTCGTCATGTGCACCGGTATGACTCCCAATCTTCAAGCTATCAAGATAGATTCTAGATTAAGATTATATTGGTAACTAGTAAAGTATTAATTTCCGTTCTTCAAAGTGTTCTTTTCTAAACGCTATTGCGTTCAATTAATTAATCCTCATCCTAAATGTTCATAAATTTTAGTGTGCCATTAACATTTAGTTTAATTTCTGTGAGTAGAAATACCGGATCTCAACCAATATTGCCAGTCATTTTGCAAATGATGAATGCTATCGGTTATTTAAAATGTGATCACGCGTCAAGGGGATGGACACCAATGCTAATATTCTATTTTCGTGCTAATTTCGCTAATTTTTTCTAGTTTACTATTTTCCATAAGAAACACACTGTGTCTAATGCATTTTAAATAGAGATTTGTACCTCCATAAGAAATGTATTGAAACAATGTAAATCAAATGGCAATTTTATTTTTGGTGATTTTGGTGAACACACAAAGTGTTTGTAAACAAATTCTACATCTGAAATACATTGTTTCTATGTAATTCTTATGCGAGAGCGTTGCCCATAAGGAATACACAGCACTGTACATTAGTTATGGAAGAGCGCCGCTGTAGATTAACGGTACTGTGTGCATAAGAAGTGTACGGTGCTGTGTATCTCTTATGGGAAACGCTCTCGTATAAGAATTACATAGGAACAATGTATTTTAGATGTAGAATTTGTTTACAAATATTCAAAAATCAACAAAAATAAAATTGCCATTTGATTTACATTGTTTCAATACATTCCTTATGGAGGTGAAAATCTCCATTTGCATTGAACCAATATATTTCAAATGGGCAGTTGTATTTCCTCTAATATTTCATTTTTTTTGTTGCTAATTTTACTAATATTTCACTAGTTTTCTAATGGTGTCGATCCCTTTGTCACGCGTTGAGACACACCAGATCTTGGGCAGAGACACGAGTAACGGCGTTCCGCAAAATTGATTGTGTGACACCGGCAACCTTTTTATTTGTCAGTTTTCAAAGATTCTACTGTAAAAAATAACGAAAAGAAGAAAATGCTAAGCGAAACGAACAAAGAAAACCATCTAACTAAACGATGACAATAATAAGGTAAACAGATTTTAACTGGATGGAGAAGATAGAGAGAGAGAGAGAGAGAAAGCGAGAGAGCGCGAGCGCGAGCGAGTGAGATTGAGAACGAAAAACAAAGGAGAAAAAAAAATTGGTTTCACTAATTTGTATTTAGTTTTTATTTCTTAGAATGAAAATATTTGTTGACTTCTGAAAGCTGCGATTTAAAATGTAATTTTTTAAATTATAGAATCTTTTTTAAAATAAAAGTAGAAGAAGAAGAAAACGGAAAAAAAACTGATGAACAACATCGACAAAATAAAACAAATGTAAGAAAAGAAGAGGAAGAAAACAAAAACAAACAACAACTACTGAAGAATAATGCAAATTATCGCAATCAACGGTTTCATAAAACGCCAAATTGTCTATACATTTTACTAGTATTTATTATATATACAACAACAAAAAATGGATGAAAATAAAGTAAATGTTTCCACGTATGGAGAAAAAAGCACTTGAGATGAGTATGCCGTGATTCGGACCAAACGTCTTGTATCAATAGCTAAAATAAGTTTGCATTTTTTGTAACCGAGAAATAAACTAATGAAATTGTTTCGTCAAGCAGCATGTGAGTCCCGAAGAAAAACACTTCAATAGTCAATAGTCATAGTTGTATAACAATGAGGATAAAGTTCCTTTTGTATGCGTTTTTTTTCTCCTGCATATATATTTGTTTTAGCTAGAAGGGATACCTGTTTTTTTTTTCGAGGTGTTTCAATCAAATCTGGTTTTGAGGTTGTTTCCACAAGACATTGAGCGGTGACTGGATTTGAAATTGTGAATTTCGTTTGTGCTTGCAGTCAAGTTTTATCGTTTACCCATTTATTTAATTAACAAAGTGGATATTCATTGAAAAATGAATATAGAAAAAAACAAAGAGCTGTTGTATATGACGGATAGTAACGGATCTCTTGAGTATTTCTTTTTTGCATACGCGGAAGCAATACAGTGACAAACTAGATAAGAAAAATCATCATATAGGGAATTTAACATTTAACTAAAAGAAAAAAAGAGAAACAGAGAGAAAGAGAGTCAGAGTGAAATAAAAACAAAATAAAATATCAAGATATAAGGAAACTTGAAAAAAAAAACGAAAAAAAAATACATTTATTGATTCTTTGTTGTGCCACAAAGCAATTTGAATTTTTATGCACTGAGAAGAATGCTGAATTTTAATCAATTTGAATATATTAACGTGAACGTTATTTTGGAACCGTATTCTCAAAGTCATCCACACTCTCTCTATACATATACATACACAACTTATGGCGGAGGTACAGCAGATAGGGTATAATATGCAGCAAGTTAAATGAAAATGGTGCTCGATTGCAAAACAAAAAAAGAAAAATCACCATAGCAACTCAAATTTTCTAGAATTAGTCTGTCCGTTTCTCGGCACACGAGGAGCCCGCACTTTGAAATAGTGCGTATACAGTTTCGGTTCTCTCTCATGTTTCATTTGAAAAAAAAAAAAATAAAAAATTCAATGTGCAAATAGATAGAGTCAATACACACAATATTCCAATACATATTTACACGTATCATATGATTTACACTCGTACACTTCACAGCTCTTCGTCGGTAAATATATAAGGAAAAATCAACAAAAATAGAAAATGCATCAAACAATTTGCATTGAAAAACGAATTATGTCATGTAGCATTTAATAGTTTTCTACGTGCCTGCTTCAGAGTAAAATCGTCGTTTTTCTTCCCCCTCCAGTATGTTTACGTTCTATTTGAGCCCCATTGTTTCCATTGAATTTTTGCCAATCATCCGATTGTTGAAGGTCTGTGAATGTTGGGCAGGAACAGTTGAGTACACGTCTATAAACCATTGAACGATACTATCACACTGACATATGATCTATCCATTTGATACGATTTTATTGAAATTCAGAACGAATCATGGTTAAAATGAAACATGATCATATTAATAGTGGACATTTTGTATAAAAAATAATATAATGAATTGGTTTCAATTGTCAATGAACTATTTATGTTCTTTCCATGAATGCATTCATAGTGTTGTAACATTACGATATTATTATTATGATGATGAATATATGTTACTAAAGATCAAATGAATATCAATATCTGAATCGAAAATAAAATGGTTTTAATGTGAGCATTCAATGCTTTTTTTATCCTGGATTAATAGAGGAATGTACCTATGTGTGCGACGTACTCTACACTAAATACAACAATAATCATGAGACACAAATCAACGATGCAGTATTTGGACTTATATATTAACTTCGCTTCAATGCTTCTTCGTGTATTGCAACCAGATTTTGACGGAAATTTATCCATGAAATTTAGTAATTTACGGGTCATTCCCGTAAGGTAACTTAGATCAGATCCAAATTCATAGGTATTCCTCCATCTGAAATCATGAACTTTATTCTAGATCAGAATCTCTGTTTTCTAGATCTATCACAAGGATTGCTAAACTAAAAAGAAATTCATTGATTCGACTGTTTGCCAATAATGAGGAACTTCATTTTGCAAGAGAATTTATTCGTTACACATAAGCCTTCCTCAGTCATTCTTTACTTTCCTTCCGATCTGTTTATCATTCGTAGTACAATCTTGGGTGGTTTTTATTGAAATTTTGATTCTATTTCGATTTGACTCGTTTCATTTGATGAACGATTCAAAATGCCCATCATTTATCGATCTATTAAAATTATTGACTTTTTTCTCTTCCTTCGTCAAATCCTTTGGTTCAAATGTAAAATGTTTTTAATCAGTGATTAAAAATCACAGATGTGTTTTTAAATTTCCATTTCTATTCATATGTCCAAAGTTCCGAATCGGAACCAACGAAAATATATTATAATACTGTAAACACAAGAGTGAAGAAGAAAAAAAAAACAGGCAAAATCTCTATATGTTATGGGCGGATGATTGTTTATTAAAAGAAATCTCCGCTCAAGATATGAACGTGCTCAACAAAGTGAATATCGTTGAATCAGCTTTTTGTTCTGTATAACTGCAATATCCGAATATTTTCTAGAGAAAAAAAAAACGACAATTGTCATTCTCATTGGCTCTCAAGGGAGTTGAGTAGTTTTTACTCCATGAAAAAAAAAAACTACTTCAAAAGTGCAGGTGTAACTTTGTAATTGTTACCTCAAGTTTCTCTTTAAAATAACAACAATAAAATAATAATAATAATTTGTCATAAAAGGTATTTTTCAAATGCTGTTTCAACAACAACAATAACAAGACAACCAATTTTTTGATGTAATATTTTTATGTGATATGAATAGTATGTACCTAAATATAAATTCAAAGAATAACAAGAAAACATTCACACAGCAAACGGGAAAAAAAAATTTACAACCAAAAAAAAAGAAGAACAACCATGAATTTAGACTCTAGGCTGATGCACATTTTATACTCAAGCTCTTGATGTACACAAACGTTACAATTACACAAATCATAGACATTGAAATGAAGGTGCTTTTACATAATTTCCTTTTTGAACTTATAAATTTAATCAATCTTTTGAACAAGAAATAATGTAAGCAAATCTAGTAATGTATTAATCCTCTGCAAAAGAAGAAGGAAACAAAACAACAATAAAAAAAACTAACCAAACGTCAATACTCATAAGCATTCCAAAAATTGACCTTTTAATTTTACCATTTAAGCCATATATCCTTTGAAACAATTGCATTATACAGACTTGTAACGGGCAATCATCTATGTCAATGCTTTTAATCTTACCACTTTTTTTTTGGTGTTATTAGTGTTCATCGTTCATTTTAGCCGAAGTGGACTTATTTCGTTTCCTGATTTCAATCGGAATCTAGTTGAAAAATTGATTACAATCGAAATCTTTTTGGATGTATGTGTTGAGTGTCAACAAGATTTTTTCTGACTTAAAGTTGGTGGATGAAAGCACCCATCGTAAGAAATAATCCCGTTGAAACTGGCACATTTCATGTACTCATTTTTGGTTCGGTATTTTTGTTACATGAATGAGTCATGAGACTCCATCCATATTAATGGTATTCATTGAACCGAAATCGACCAAAAACCATCGCTAAGTTGAAGAAGAAAAGAAAACACTTCGTGTCGAATCATTTCATCTGAAACGAATCTTTTTCAGTGGTATCATAAATAACGAAATGATGATCGGGCAAAATCTTTGTGTTAAGCCCTTTGTTTATTTTTTTTTTACAATAAAAGAAAACGATATACACTTCTGGACTAAGCTTTTAGATGTAAAAATTTAGAAGTGTTTTTTTCTTCTATAGAAGAAACAACTATTTTATAGATGAAAATAAGTGTTTTTCTTTTAAAATTGTACGATTTTTTGTGCGAAGAGTATGTTTCGATCCAATTCATGGAGAGTTTTTGTCAATTTTGTGAGTTTAAACACGAGTACGATGCTAAAAGTCCAAAGAAAAACAATTCAGCTCATTCCTAGTCAATTCCATTCAGAGAATTAACCATTGGTGTTGTGAGCAACTCTCTGTATGTTTATGCATTTTAAATGATATATTGCTTAAATGCGAACCAAAGTAAACCAATAAATTGCAACCAGAAAATGGATGAAAAAATAAAAAAATTGGTCAAATATGAAAAAAGGTACTTGGTTCAAGTACATGGCATAATATCTGTGAATAAATTGCGAGGAGGGCTCTCCCTCGATCAATCGAATCGGTGTTAAATGCAATACTTGATCTCCATAGAATTGGAGACATTTTTTTTTATTTCTTTCAATTTTTACAGGAATTTCAGCACCAATAATGGTAATCTACAATCCTTTTTGTTCCTTCATTCTCGAAATTCTTCTGTTAGAATGCAAACCTCCAATTCTTGGTAGTGTATTTTTTTTTTATCAAAGAATTTCATTCGATCGATTCCTTTTCCGATTTGTGTATATATTGTTTTTCATTATTTCAAACTAATTTTTATGTCAAATTAATGCAAGAAGCGTAAATGCTTCATGTGCTTTTGACAAACCATTCTTTCTTTTTTCTAAATTCGAATTTTTTTTTTTTAAATAAATCCAATGAAAAAAAATCAAATTGAGATAATTCCAGAGATTGATTAAAAGCAACAGCCAACGCAATGTTTCTATGTTAGTTAAAAACTATGTAAGCATTTAATCAAATGTAAAAATAAAATGCTCTATATATGTGCTAGAAAAAATAAATTGGAAACAAATCACATGAATTGCAAATGAATGATTGTCAGGTCAACTGGACTAAGAAGAGTTCCGTTCAAGGGCGGAATCGGTTCGATGCATTGGATCTATCCAGACACCCACAAACACTCTCATAAATGAATTAAGAATCGAATAACCATATATGTATCTCCTTCCAAAATAAGCAGTAAACGTGCATTGATCTCACTGGAGTATGCACGTTTGAAAAACCAATCTATTCATCCCTCTATCTCTCCACAAAAACACACACACACACACACACCAAATCAACAGAATGAGAAAATAAACGAACGAATATAGATATGATAAAACTCGCACAGAAGAAAACCCCAAAGAACAAACGAAAGAATAAAACGCCCGCTAATTGAACTTCCATCGATGAAATAGAAGAAAATATTGAAATGCATCATTTTTATACAGCGTACACAAAAGTAAACGCATTACTATTCTAATAAACTTATCACTGTTTTTGTTGAATGTGTGGAGTAGCAAATCTTCAATGTGAATCACAACAAGTTTTGAAAAAAATTAATCAATTTTAAAGCTAATAACTAAACAAAACTACCCCCCCCCCCAAACAAAATATCCTTGAACTTAGTCATATTGAAGGAAGAAACAAACAAACCAACAAAAAATTATAAAATTACATGAATCAAATAAAATAATAAATGCTTGAGGTGAAAAAACGTGCGTTTCAATTCTCTCATTTTTTGCTATAGCATAGAGCACATATCGTAGAATGATTCCATTCTTTGGATTCAATCCATCGAGAATGATAGCATCACTAAGAGCAGAAGGTAAGTACAAAATGTTTAAAAGAGGTGAGTTGAATGGGCCAAATTCTTTGATTTCAAATATAACTTATGCCATTCTTACACTTATCCAGTTACTAAGTGGATTATGTATTGTCTCGAGCCGTGTGCATTTCTTCTCTTCAGTGGATTAATAAAGATAGATTGTTATCTTATGTGGAATAAGAAAATTGTAAAAATCCTATATATAAATTAACATATATATATTCATACATCTTAAAGATGGATAGGATTGTAACGTGTTAAGATGAAGAGGTGGAGGGGTATTCCAAAACACCATCGCATCAGTATGGACCTTTTGCAAATGTCAATCTTGAAGCCATAGACGGAACTGCATTTTATCTTAAAACATGAACTATTTGATTTAATTTAATGGCCAAAATGTCGAATCAACCGGATAAGGTCACCTAGGTAGGTGGGTAAATGATGCATTACAAAATTTCATTTTCTTATGCATTTACACAATTCCCTATCTCTGTACTTCGCTCGGTTCCAAGAAATTCCAATCGATCATAATAAATCAACATAAAAGAGTCGAGTGCAAGTATTCATCATTGTTATGATATATCAACGCATAGTTTTTCTCTCTCTCTCCCTCTCTCTCATTCTGTCCCACTCGCTGTCTCATTGTGCCGTGAATCGTGTGCAAAATGCAATTTGTGTTTTGACATTTTATTTTTTTCAAAAATTAATTGCATGCGGCAGTAATGTTTGTAGCCAACAAAACGCAATTAAATTTGATATCAAGGACGAGAGAGAGAGAAAAAAACCTCAAAGTCGCACACAATTTGTTTTTTCGTTCGTTCGTTTAGAACGAGTAATGTAAGTATATAACTGATGGATTAGCGATTAGTAAATTACAACGAAAAAGAACGAGAGAAAAATAAAAAAAAATGTGAATCGATCGACCAGTGCCATCTGTATGTGAATGCCGTACACTTGTCAACGACATAACCCATTGGCCATCATTGAAAATCAATGGGGTTATTAGAAGCAAAACACACAGAGAGAAAGAAGAACAACAATACAAATTACTAATAAACATTCGAAACGAAGAAAAGAACAACTCATTTTTCAGTGGACAAAATGTGCGTGCAACTCGATTTGTTTGTGGTATAATATCCATTGAATATCTGCAGTGAAATGTGCAAACTCGAATCGTTTTTACGGACCTGTCAAATTGAAGGAAGAGAAAAGAAATATTGAACACGGACAGTAAAAAAAGTATTGTGGTAAATACTGACTGAGTTAGAAGAAGAAATCAAGTTGCAAAAAATTGCATCAACATACAATATTCCATTGTATCGAATAGAAAGGTGGAAAGAAAAAAATTCTTCACGAAAATCGGCTGTAAATCGCAAAAGAAAAAATTCGTGGCAATTTTTTTTTGGCAATAATCGATGTTGCGAATAACATCATAGAGACGACAAGGATAACTACAATTTTTGTGATTACGCGTCAATATACGTTCGGACACACGATTTAAATTTGAAATCGACAACGACGATTGTTCAGTTCTGTTGTTTGTTTGTTTTTAGCGTAGTAAAAACAATCAAGACAATTTCATTTGATGGTCGATGTTGGGATGGGCATATTTTCATTATACAATCGACGGGAACGAGGACTAAAACATAATATTGGCTATGAAGATCAAATACATAAATCAATATACTCACATCTGGAGCCATACAGTTGCTGGAACAGCAATTCGGCGACTGGTTCCGAATTTGGTGGCGTTTACAACTTAGAATATTCACCAGATGGGTAATTTGGCTTGTTCAATATGCAATTTTTTCATTCGTTGACACCATGAATATTGGTCGTTATTTCATTTGTTCCTTTTTCCTCTCTCTCTCTCTCTTTCTCTCACTTTCAGTACATTATTAATAGCTGCTTGTGAAAAAAGATCGATTGTTTTATTCGATCCAATAACCAATCGTCAAACGAAGGCTGTGAAAAATGCGCATCAAGATTCTGTCAATTGTGTTAAGTATGCAATCGATGATGATACGAGAGAAAAACGTAGTAAATATGGCATTTTTATTTGTTCATTCCCATAGATTTTTGTCGGATTGTTTGTTTGCGACCTGTTCCGATGACTCAACGGTGGCATTGTGGGATAAACGAAATCTACGATCGAAAGTGCGAAGCCTACACGGTCACATGAACTGGGTGAAGAATATCGAATACTCAACAAAAGAAAATTTACTCGTCACCTCTGGCTTCGATGGTAGCATATTCACTTGGGATATCAATTCGAGCACCGAACAGGGTTTTGTCTACCAAAAAGTGTTCCATACGCCCGGTTTGATGCGGTGCCGTGTATCACCAAACTCAAACCAATTGGTCATTTGCACCACGGGCGGTTATTTGATCATCATTCACGACTTAGAACTATCAACACTGGCCGAAGATCTGAATGGTTTTAAGGTGGGTGTTCTTTGATACTGCAATGAAAAATTGCTGTTGAATGGGAAAAATAGAATTTGGTGTATTTCATCAAATAGAGATATTTTTTTTTTAAATTGAAAGAGATTGATGGAATTC
This sequence comes from Sitodiplosis mosellana, assembly GCF_009176505.1. NCBI lineage: Eukaryota > Metazoa > Arthropoda > Insecta > Diptera > Cecidomyiidae > Sitodiplosis > Sitodiplosis mosellana. The sequence goes on along the minus strand of NW_022601406.1, from coordinate 1,704,434 downwards.
CAATCGAGAGATATCGCCATTGAGCATGAAAAAAATACACCTAAATTGACCAAACCTTTAACACAGACTCTTGCAATTGTAATGGAGATGCATGGAGTAGAAGATTTCAATAGTTTCTCATTCGATAGCATCATCGTTGACTTGTTCATTCAAAAGTTGTTTATCCAAGGCTTGGTCCATTTTTGAGTGTAGATTTTTCTTTAGCATACTATGCCTTATATATAGAAACTTGTTATTAACGAACAAAAATATGATTTCGTTGCTCTAAACTCAAGCTACTCAAATGTAGTGACTCAAGAGCTTGAAACCATTCACTTTTTTTCATATGCATCTACAGATTGAATATTTTAAATCGAATTTTAATTGGTATATAATTCATTCAATTTGTCCCTTTCAAATACCAGCCAAACGTTTATCGACTGATGCAGCTGGGCCGACAGTTTATTCCGACGGCTGCCAAATTCGATCATGTGTTCTCAAAAAATATGAAACGAAATCGCGTCGAATTAGTTAGTGATTTTCCAAACGATGCCGAAGTTATTAGTAGTTTACAGGTGAGTGTATTGTGTTTGATTTTCAATAAACAATAACCGCAAAATGTTCAACATTAAATTTAATTACGATGTTTTTTTTTTTCAAATATAAATTAAATTAAATTCAATTGCAATTTCTTGAAAATGAATTAAAAATCATTCAAATTGGTTTGAAGTTAATTCAATTTGCAAGAGATTCATCCAAATGGATGATATGAACATGACTTTCAATTCAATTTCGAAAAAATAATTCAATAACAAAAAAATTAAATAAATTGACTGTGTCGATTGACCACAGATTCACCCGCACGGTTGGTGTGCACTCAGTCGGAATATAAGCTATGACGAAAGCGCCGAATTCACCTGCTTACACGACATTCAGCATCGCGACTACGATGAAAGCATTGACAACACCGAAATGGACAATGATACAAGCAACGATGCATCAGATTTGCATCTGTCGACACCGCCAACCTCACCAAATGTAAGATAATCCATGAAGATTGACTTTCAAGAATTCCAAATTTTAGCTAGAAATTTAATTTTCTTGATTGATGACAAAATATTTGTTTTGTTTTTTCTTTCAGGCAAGTAGCACAGTAACGCATCCCGATATATGGGCAGCAGAGATGACCGTACGTGATCGTTTATTGCGCGTAAGACATAGTGATTCGAATACATTCAACAATACCCATGTGTATGGTATTAGCAGTGGTGTGTTATCGATGCAAAATGCGAATGCTACAACGGCAGCCGCACAACCGGTTCGATTGTCGGCGTCACCGCCGTCAAATGGTGGTGGAGGTGCTGGTATCGGCAGTGGTTATCGTTATATGTACGTACCAAAAAAGCCAATACCACAAAATGTACGGAGAATGCTGTACTCAATTGAGCAGCCAAATAAAGGGCCTGGTTTAATCAAAGAGGAATGTTTTTCGTCATGTGGCCGTTTAATTTGTTCACCGTACGGCCTTGGTTTTCGTCTTCTTGCATTTTCGCCTGATTGCCATGAACTACCGCATGCCCTAATGCAACAGAACGATTCTAACAAATTGACCGAGCTCAAATATACCAATTGTCATCCGGACATTGTGGTCAGCACACGATTTAGTCCCATTTCGCCGTTATTAGTGAGTGGCTGCTTACAAGGCAAAATCATATGGCATCAGCCACGATTTTAGTTCTTTTTTCCTCCGTTTTTTTTTTTTAATCTGGTTCATGCATTCGCGTATACGCATGATATTGAAACGTTTCTATTTTTTTCTTAATTAAAAATAAAATGTATATGTATATATAGCGTATGTTAAAATAAACCCCAAAATTCGTTTTGCATAAACTGCCCAAAAAAGAAGAGAACAAGAATCAAAACCGTCTCATCTCTCAGTTTTTATTTGTTATTGTATTCATTTTTCGCTCTATATCCAAACATATTTAGCCCGTACGTTGAGTACTGCAAAACAAGATCGTATGACAGAGGGATTAAAAGGCAGAAAATACATTTATATTAAGTACAGATGTAAGTTCATGATACATGTGTGTCATTGGACGCATCCATTTTATCACCGCCGGCATGCTAACACTGACATTTTACTGCTGTAGATACATCGAACAGGCAGATAAATAAAGTAAACGCAACGCATCAAAATCATCAACGAGCAGAAAACAAGTAACGAGCAGAAAATAAGTAACGAGCACATGTAAAAATGTATGAGTTGTTCGTGTAAATTAAGTGCATCGCCGAAAAACCAATTCAATTCATTTAATTTCAATATTATCTGTGCAATTGAAGGAAAATACGAAAAAAAAATTGCAGAAAAAAATAATCAACATTGAACACACAGAGCGAGAACGAAAGAGAGAGAGAGAGAGAGAGAGAGAGAGCGAAAAAAAGGGAATCGAACATACAAATCGCCTATTTGACGTGTGTTAACATTTAGTTTTGTAACTAATATGGCGTCGATTGGTAGTGAAGAAAATGCTGTTAAAGAAATCGGTAATAAATTTGTTTGATAGCCTGGCGGCTACATTTGTGAATGATTGTTTTGCACGGGACGTGTGTGTTTCGTTTGAAGTGGCATATTTTTAACGAGGCAAATATTGTGTGTGTGTGTGTGTGTGATTCGAATGGAAATTGTAGTATCACAGCAAATATTATATAAACATAGGCGGCTTAGTGGCTATTTTGGCGATGTCCAAATCGTTTCAATCAGCCGCCATTAGTTTAATTGCTTGTCACAAAATTTGAGTTTTTTTTTCTCACCTGCTTATGGCTTTTGTTCTTTTAGTTAGAAAACAGAATTGAGCGAATGCACAGTAAAAATATCGCACTATAACCCTGTTAATACCATATCATTTTTCACCGGTCTAATTTGCGCTGTTTTTTTCTTTCTTTTTCTCTCTCCCTTTTTCATGGCACCAATTGCACATCATTTGTTGCTTGTTGGCCAAAAATAATGACAACAACCCAATTTACCTCGTCGTCATTGGGCCAATTCAGAGGGAGCACGACGTACGAGGTCAGGCAGAAAAGCTGCTACAACACCAGTAACCGTTGTTCCAGTTAGGAGTACACGCAGATCAACACGAAATAAATCAATTGACGTAAGTATATGATTGAGTTCCCGTTTATTGTTGTTTCACATTGGTATGTATCTGTGTATATATCGGAAAGCAGAGAAAATGAACAACAAAATAAAACGACAAAAATTATAGTTTTTATTGAACCAACAATGCGTGATGAACGATTTTGCTAGTAAAGCATTTGTTGAGAAAAGTTTTCTCCATTTGCTCATATGACATGCACTTTTGTTTAGTGTATTTGTGATATTTTAGCAAGGGCCAACTGACATTTTTTCTTTCTTTCTCTCGATATGATCGAAAAACATTGTGTTTTTTCATTTGAATCAATCAAAATGCCACCAACATTTGACTTTCATTTTGATTATATTCTCAATTTTCGTAATAGAACGGCAGCAGTGAAGGAAATGAAAAGCGAATTGAGGAAGGTGAGACGATAGAGGAAGAAGAAACAGAGACAGAACACCAACAGCAACCCGAAGCGATTGAGTTTGAAAGTGAAGACATGATGCAAATCAATTTAGATGCATTGCAAGATCAATCGTCCGCTGCTGCTGCTGATGATGATGATGCCGTTACGGATGTTAATCAACCATCCGCCGAACCAAACGATGGAACATCCGTTCAAATAGATACCACCACCATTACAACCACAACAGCTGATGCCACCGAAATAAATAGTGATTCAAGTAGTTTGCCGGCGATAGCCGAAGATCTACCAAATGGTTGTAGTCAAGATACAAAAATTTCAAATGAACTCGATGCCGAAATGGTGTCCGAAGATGAATTGCCCGCACCCGCACAGCCGAAAATCGATGATGCCGAAGATTTATCGGATGAAGAATTGCCGGGACCGAAGCGGGCTGAGTTACCAGCCGACACGGAAGTTGTGTCGGAAGATGAATTTCCGTCGTCGAACAAAGCCAAACGGAAAATTGAAGATGGCCAAGAAGCAGACAATACCATAGAAAATGCCGAAACTCCAAAGAAACGTGCAAAATCAGAAGTTGACAGTACGTATGCAATTTTGTAAAAGAGACACAATATTCTTTTAAATTGAATAATGAAAAATTATTTCATTTCAAACATTTTGTTTCGTTCATTCAGTCAAAGAAGCGGAAAAACCGGCTGAGCCTAGCGAAAAAGTGAGCCAGAGAAAAACACTACCCGACCTTGATAGATATTGGAAAGCGGTTAATGATGACCCAAGCGATTTCACTGCCTGGACATATCTGTTGCAATATGTGGAACAAGAGGTATTTAATGTGATAATTAAACAACAGAAAAAAAGTTGAAAAAAAAACACACACACACGGCAGTACCGTAGTCAGATTTCATATTATTTTAGTCATTTTACGACATTCTTGAAACACATATTTTTTTACAGCAAAATAAAAAAAAAAGTGTCTGGACTCTACGATAATAATCCAGCTACGGTACTGCAATTAGGTACAATGTAGATAGTTTACAATATAAATTGAAATCAAGTACACTTTTCTGGCTGATTGAATGTGCAACATCTTTTGTCTGACCAAAAATTTTTCTTCCACATTATCTAACACAGAATGACATTGAGGCAGCCCGTGAGGCGTACGATGCATTTTTGGCACATTATCCATACTGTTATGGCTACTGGCGAAAGTATGCCGACTATGAAAAGCGGAAAGGAAACAAAAAGAAATGCGAAGATGTAAGTTGGAACACATATTTTTCGAATACAAAATGCATATATTCGTTTTTATCAGTGAATTTTATGTGCGTGCTTCATTGCATGCACCGGAAGCAAGAGATACAGAGAGAGAAAGCAGGAGAGATATTGAGAAATGGAGAGAAATACAATTTCAATTTTTTTTCTTTGTTTTTTTTTTCTTCTTCTGTTATATATTTGGCTTTTGCAGAGAATATTCAATTTTTGAATCCATGTATCGACCTTTTTTCGATACAATTCACACATATACACAGTCAACAGCTGTTTGTCTGCACACGAAAACCCCATATTCTCGGGACCCACTTGCTGCCATTAATTTTTCACAATAATTACTATGTAATTACGTTATCCGATACAAAATCGACTTCGATCGCATTTTTTTTTATTGCTTTTAATATTTTTATACTATGTATAGTACAGTAAAAAAAAAGAGTAATGTTTGTCATTAGTATACAAATTGATTTACGTGGATGGAGTTCCATACAAAAAATGATAATGAGATACAGACACAATATGTTTGTCCCACTTTTTGAACTGCTCCACCGACACTTAATTCAATTTGTTTACTGATTTTTATTTTGTGATTTATTCATGAATTGTGATACTTAAAGACACGTATTGTGTATATTTAATTTTGTTTTATGGAAATGAATTAAATATTTATTGAAAAAAAAAAACAAGAATCAACATCAATCATGCAACATCATATGTTTTGAGTTTTGTTTGGATGGGGTTAGATAAGTTACTTCCACGTGAATCTCCTTGCATTTTGACTCCTATGAAATTGCTTTTGATTGTTATTTTTCGTCATTTTCCTCTTTATCCATCCTTTTTCTTGATCCAAAAATGGATAAACAGTCTTATTTTTTCTTTACTCAATCCAAATGCCAAAGTCCACAAAATTTGTTGCAATTCGAATGTAAATTCAATAAATTTGGTTTCTCTCCTGATATTTCTCACTGAGTTTTTCCCTGTTTCATGCCAATTTTCTATGATAATTGTTCCTTGGGTTTGTAGTTCAATCGAATATAAATGCTAAATTACTTGCAAAAACGTTAAAGTCCATTGTCCATTTTCCATTCATCACACACATACACATACACAAAACAAAAGGTGTTCGAGCGAGGATTGAAGGCGATACCATTGTCCGTGGACTTGTGGATACATTACTTGACGCACGTGAAACAAAATTATGCGGAGAATGAAACGTTTGTTCGTTCACAGTTTGAGCGTGCGGTAACGGCGTGCGGTTTGGAATTTCGATCTGATAAACTGTGGGAAGCCTACATCAAATGGGAGACTGAAAATAAACGCCTAAATAATGTGATCAGCGTGTATGATAGACTGTTGGCAACACCGACTCAAGGCTACAGTAGCCATTTTGAAAAGTAAGTTCAATTCGCCTTTTTCCCATTTTTTCTCCATTTTTTGCCTTTCTTAAAAAAAGAGATTCTTGATACGAAATGAGTTATTAATAACTAGAAAAACGTTTTTTTTTTAAAAAACTTCCTTTCATAATTCAAGAGTTATCTTGTACTTGAATTGTCTAACATGTCTCATTTTCTTCTCCTATTCTCTTTCGACGCATTTCTTGCCGCAATTTGATATTGAAGTTTCCAAGAAATCGTTAGCAACAATGCAATTACATCATTGATATCGGTGGAAGAGTTTAAGCGTCTTCGCGCCGAAGTGCGTGATGCGGTGACAAAAGAAGCGACCGACGATGATTCAACACTGGCGCCGGGTGAAGAAGAGCCTGACGATCATGTACGAAATGAGACGGAAGCATCGGCGATCAAAGAAAAATTGCTGAGTGGTTATCGTAAAGTGCATAAAAATACGGTAGCAGCGGTGACATCACGTTGGTCCTTTGAAGAGGGTATTAAACGGCCGTATTTCCATGTGAAACCGCTTGAACGATGTCAATTGAAAAATTGGAAGGATTATTTGGATTTTGAAGTTGAACATGGTGATCGTAAGCGTATTTTAGTGTTATTTGAACGTTGTCTCATCGCATGCGCATTGTACGATGAGTTTTGGTTAAAAATGATCCATTACCTTGAGTCGCAGCCCAACGAATCGGAGATTCAGCAAAAGACACGTGAAGTGTATGAACGTGCGTGCACCATACATCATCCGGAGAAGCCAAGCTTACATTTACTGTGGTCAGCATTCGAAGAGCAATTGGGCAATTTGAATAAGGCCGCCGAAATTTTGAGTAATTTAGATAAGACCTGTCCAAATCTAATGCAAGTAGCATATCGTCGCATCAATTTGGAACGAAGGCGTAGTGATTTTGACAAATGTTCACAGCTGTATGAACATTATATAGTAAATACGAAGAATAAAACGACTGCCGGTAGTTTTGCCATCAAATATGCTCGATTCTGCCATAAAATCAAGCGTGACATTAATGGTGCAATGGTAATTTTACAAACGGCACTGGATAAAGATCCAAGCAATGCACGGATCGTGCTACAAATGATCGATTTGGCATTGCAACGGCACACAATCGACGAGAAAGAGGTGGTCAAAATTATGGACGATTTTTTGGCACGCGATAACATTGACACCGACCAAAAAGTGCTGTTTACACAGCGCAAAGTCGAATTTCTGGAAGATTTTGGACAATCGGCCGCCGAACTACAAGATGCTCAACGATTACTACAGACCGCACTTAGCAAAGCGAACGAAACCAAAAATAAATCAAGGTAAGCGGATTGCTTTAATTTTTTTATCGATTAATTAAAGTTTTTTTTTTGGGAAGAGATCCGTAATCATTGCGGTGTTTTCAATTGAAAGACGATTGTTTTTCTTAGAACGTTCGTTTAAATCGGTTTTATTTGCGCAATTTTCGATTAAATATAATCATTTTCGTTGGTAACAGGTACAGGCATATCTCATGTCAAAATTATCGCCAAGATTCTTGTCAGTTAATGTTTATTCCCAAACTTCGCGACAAACACCATTCTTATCTGTTAGAATGAAAGGAAATAATGTTTTATTATTACTCAGTTTTAGCCTGATTCCAATCCGATTTCCACAAAAATTGGACAAATTCGTATGAAAGTACTATTTTCAAGGATCACCATCGCTCACGATTGCTCGATCTTCTACATATAAAATATATAGGGAAGATTGTGCACGATTGCAAGCAATTTATTTCGTGGGCCTTGGAAATAGTGCCTTAAATGACCACATTTTTGCTATATCCTCTACATTTAAATTTGGAATTTCAAAATGAAGCATATCATACCTGGTCTATATCCATCAGGACATTGAATTGGTACGCTGACAATATTTCTCTGTAAAATGGAAAAAAAAATGTGTTAAAAACTTGAATCATTTAAAAAGTGATTATGAAAAAAATATCTTCATCTTTCAATGAATTTAATTTCATTGATATGATTGATATCTAGAGCACCAAAAAGAAAAACGTGGGAAAATTACCCAAAGCTTTTGGTTGAGCTCAAACTTTTTAAAAGTACGCACTGGTATATCTATCGAACTGTTATCCTTGGTGTCCACTGGCTGCGCAATGATCACATTGCTGAGCAACAGAATGCACAGAACAATTGCCGTGTATGCCATGTCTGAAATGATGGTGCACGAAAAACAATCTGATGGCCTTATACCGAATTACACGGCAATTTATTAACTGCGACAATCAATTGGAATTGAATTGTGTGACTCACCAGTTTTGATGATGTCGATAGATTGTGAAACAACATGAAAAACGTTTTTGCAATTATAACAACGTGATTAAAGGTGGAGACAAGGCGAAAAATAATAAAGAATGGAAAAGTCTCTTCGTCTCTTATCGCACGAGTAAACTAGATTAGATATCCAATTCAGTTTATTAACGTCAATGTTGTTCGATACCTCTATGAATTATTACACAATGCTATCATTCGCAAAAAATGCGCTGAAAAATTCAACAAATTCTTTTTTTGTTTTTTTTTTTGCTGAAATTATGTTTCATAACTCAACGTTAATTATTGCATTCTTATTCTATTTATACAATATTTCCATGATTATTATCAAAGGGCTATTGTGGGCAAATCATTGAATTAAATTCGATGTCTCCTGTTCATTCCATAAATTCAATATCTCTTTCAAAATCTTATTGGTGGCCATTAACTCTAAGTTCTAGCAACTTCTTGTTAATTATTGCATTTTTGCCATTCAAGCCTTTCACCATATCCAATTATGGTACAAAATCGAGGGGCAAATCACTCTAAAGTAATTTGTAATAGAGAAAGTAATTTAGAGTGATTCGCCCCTCGTACAAAATAGTAATTAATGTAGATTAAACCAAATTCACAAATGAATTTCCCACGAAAAATCAAGAAATTCTTTTATTAGTGATTTTACACATTCTTTTTTTTCTGTTTCGATATCATTTCCAGTGAGTCACCGCAAAAGAAGACACCAAAAGATAGTAGCACAACACAACAGCCATCATCAGCGTGTCCACCGTCAGCCACCTACAATAGTTCGTATTATAATTCGGGTAATTCCGCATACTATGGTAATAATCAGCAGCAGCAGCAACAACAGTATGGAGCTCAAGCGTATGGCGCCGATTACAGCACTTATTACAATAATTATAGTAACTATGGTCAGTGGAGTTATGGATGGTAACGAATTGTTGTTGAGAAGCTAAAATCCAATGTTTATTTCATTTCTTCTTTTATTTGTTTTTGTTTTTTTTTTTAAATAAATGAAAACAAAACACAAAAAAGAATCAATTAAATGTCTCTTCGTTGCAAAAATTAAAAAAAAAAAAACAGAAAGAAAAGAGAGAAAAAAACACACACAATGAGAAATACAATTAGTAATATACTTGTAGTCTGTAAGACATTTCATATTTTTTTAACATTCACAATAATTTTATAAATAAAAGTAAAAACAAAAAAGAAAAATTATTCAGAAAAAATAAACCAAAAAAAAAAAAATGAAATGCCAAAATTGAAAAAAAAAGAAATCAAATCAAAATTGGAGTATTTAAATTAGCAATTTGAACTAGAATATTGTGTATTTTTCCAGCATTTTGGTTTGAGAAAAAGAAAATGCTTAAAAAAACACTTTTTCCTCCTGTTTTTACTGAAAAGCATTAAGAGAAAATTGATTACTTTGGTCAGTAATTGCTGTGTAAGCCATTGTGAATTGAAATTGCGACATTAAACTAGAAAACAAAAATACAAAAAAATATACACAAACACACACACAATTTTTATTCTTCGTAAGTATAGTTTTATTTCATAGAAAAAACGACAACTATTTAATAATATATTCATAGCGTTTCCATTGCAATGAGCTTCGTTAAACTTAACTTGTCACACGGTCAACATCACTTGTATTTTAATTTTTCGTGTTTTTTTTGGTTTCGGTTTTTTTAAATGCCTTTTCGCCTATGGTGCATTTATCTCTTGCTTGATTGCATTGCAAGTCTTAACTAGACACAATGAATGTTCCAGAGAGAAGAATTTTAATTTTATTCCATTGCATTTGTATTGAACATAGGACTTCGCCATGAATCTCCTTTCGAGAATCTTCGAATCGATAATCGAAATAAAGATTTGCAACGAATCTTCGAAATTTGCAACGAATCCTTGGGATTTTCATGCGAATTTCCAAGTTTTGTAATCAATCACAAGAGACAAATGTCGTCCTTGCTTTTCGTTCATATTGAATTGCTTCGAGTGTATCTGTCTTCTGTCAAACAGTTGCTACTAATTGTTGTTTGCTTTAAATTCATAACAAGAAATATTCTAAGATTAATTCCTTATCATTTATTTTTAAATAAATCACAGCGTCCACCAAATGAGGAAAGAAAAAAACAAATCGATATCGTCATATGATCTTCGTACAAAATTCAGCAACTTAAAATTATCTACATACATAAACAACCATGTTGTTGATGTGAGCAGCAAAAATAAATGCAATTGAATTTGGCAATAGATCTTTTCTTTTTTTTTATGGAACAATCGAGAGAGTGAAACAATACATAGCGTTGTATTGGTTATGCTTATTTCGAAGAGAGTAAATTGATACATTTTTAATTTCATTGGTTTAAATTTCCAACCAAAAATTTAATCGCAATTTGTCTTGAATGGCTTCTGAGAGAACTTCTCTCAGAGAAGTAATCCAGTTCAGTCATTAAAAAAACATAACAAGAAAGAAATCGATGATGTAACATACTAAATAAACACAAATAAACGTATCGGGAATGCCTGAAAACTATTTATGGTTTTTGCTGATAAGATTCTTTTCACAGTTGTAGAAAGGTAACGTACATCAATTGGAAGAAGCAACAACAAAAAAAACAGAAAACAACCCAAGTTGTGTCAACGACTGAGTCATGAGCTGCTTTGAGAGTTGTTTGTGGTGATCAGAAGGGGAACAAAATGGGGGAAATAAACCAGAAGGTGCTTACATACTAATAACCTAGTCTTTAACTTTGATTGTTCCAAGTGGAAATGAGGAGGAGTGTGTTCTGTGATGTAAATAGATTAACAGTCAAATAAACCGTGTATTTGTCACTAGTTTTCTTGGAGATTCAGTCAGAACTTATATTATGCTACTAAATAGTTTTTCCTTTTAGTTTTATAGGCGAATTTTTGTTATCTCTATCGAAATGATATTGCATTTGGTGAGGTGCACGTGTTTATCTATATCTACATAATGAGCGTAAGACATATCATATTTTTGTTTGTTTGTTTCAAAGTTCATATGGGCAACTGAGTCATTGGCTGCATTGGGTTCTTCCCATCAATTCAGCCGATCAACAGAAAATCAGTAGTATTAATTGTATCAAAAATATTCTTATCATTCTCTTTCTTTTCCTTTTTTTTTGTTTTGCTTAAACAGAACAAACATAGAAATTGTGTTTAGGTAGCTCACGGTACGAAGCTTCCATTTTGAATATAATCCAATCGAATTATTATCGGCCAAATCAATTTGAGCAAATTCATTGTACCTTTTGTGATAAGAGTAGATGGTTTGTTGTTGTTGTTTTAAAATGAAACTGAAACACTGAGTGCATATTTTGGATGCGTTTGTCATGTGTTCGCACAAGTGTTTTGGCAGATGGTTTGTTTACCATTGCATTCAAGCCATTCATCGCTACCGTCGCAACAATCACAAACTCCATCATTAACATGGCTACTTGGTATGGAAATATCACGACCACGTCCAGTCAAATGCCTGATTCAAACGATAAAATGACAGAATAGAATTGACAATTGAATAAAATCGTTGGGATGGCACACAATCACAAATGTGTTTACCTTTTCTGGTAGGTGCAATAAAATACGCCATTTGGACAGGCATTTGTTTCGGGTTCATCGCTACCGTCCACTTCACAATCGCAATAGTCATCGTTCAGCCGTTCAAGTGGCACTGCTTTGCCCGTTTGGATACAAAAAAATGTGTCTCGCACCACTGGATTGTATAGATCATAGTCCTTATACCGTATCCCCCTGCGATGTAAAAATTTAGAAGAAAAAAAAACCATAAGAAGCTTAAAAAAGAATCACATTTATGAGTCACAATCAACGGCCTGCACCAAACATCCAATTACACTTTACCGAATTATTCGTCTCGTTGTCTCTTTTGTTTGCAAATTTGATTGCACCGGCACTCTGAATGGTTTATGTTCGACTTCAGTTTGAAGTTGTTTTATGTAAAATAATTGATATGCAAAAAACACCACAGCCATTATAAATACGCTAAGCAACGTCATTTGCAATTTCTTTTTGTAAAATGGTTTGTGGTATAAATTTTCCTTTTTGATCCATTGTTTTCGCATTTTTCGCTCTGTTGTTCGTCGTTTGCCTTAGTTTCAATCTACGGGGAATGTAGGGAGAATAGAAAAAAACAACACTTGAGAATAGATGATTCTACGGATTTTCGGTATGATTATTTGGTAAATATTGTATACGTTTAATGTCGGTTCCAACATACAAAACAAAATATTGACGTTTAAATGTCAAACTGCAATGGACATGATGTTTATGTGTGTGTGTGTCTGTTTCTGTGTCTGTGTATTGGTTCAGTGTCTACGGCAATGCTGCTGTTATGCGTTTGAAATCGTAATGTTTGCGGTTTAGTTTTATTTAAATTATTTCCACGATATAATCCACGATAATCAAGTATGAAGGAAGATTGTAAGAAAACACAAGACGTTGAACTCACCGAAGATGTCACGTTTCGGGATATGATGCTGAAGCAGCAAGTGCTTGCCGGTCTCACAAAATGCAATTTCATCAAACCATCGCCCATCCAAATGCGCGCCATTCCCATTGGACGGTGTGGCCTAGGTTAGTTTTCAAAGACATTTTCTTCTATTTTGATCTTTATGGTTTTTTTTATTTGTACTCGAATTTTGCGTTCTTTCCCTTTTGTTTTTACTCTTTTCATAAATCAATTGTTTTTTTTCCTTCAATTTTTAATTTAAAAATTCCAGATTTAATCATCCAATCGAAGTCGGGCACAGGAAAGACTTTGGTCTTCTGCACAATTATCCTCGAACGATACGATCCGCAAATCAAAACTCCACAATCGCTAATTGTGGTGCCAACACGTGAGATTGCATTGCAAGTTGAGAGCTACTTAAGTTCCATCGGATCCAGTTACTCTGGTATGTGTTTGTCAGAAAGATATTTTGACCAAGTTCAGATTTTTTTTCATCCTGATCCTCATGATCAGGGCCTCATTTATGTTCATCAAGAGTTTGACTCTGGAAAATGTATTGAAAAAAAAAACATATAAAAATTTCTTTATTATCAACAGGATTCAGTGTGGCGAGTGTAATTGGTGGCCGTGACATTGTCGAAGACCGAAAACGAATCAGTAAATGTAAAGCGATTGTTGGAACGCCCGGTCGAATATTGCATTTGATCAAAAATAACTATGTCTGTCTGCAGAACATTCAAACATTTGTGCTGGATGAAGCCGATAAATTGGTGTCTGACGATTTTTACGGTGATATCAATAAGTTTTTGAATGCACTGAACAAAAATCGACAAATTATTGCATCGAGTGCAACGTACGCCGACGATTTGGACAAATTGATTGTGTCGTTTATGCATAATCCGATTGCGGTGTCCACATCACGTGATACAGCCGTACTGATTGGCGTCAAACAGTTCATTCTGCCCGTTACAGAGTTTGCATTGCCGAGCACAGTGCAGAATTCAACGGCTTCCATTCAGGCCATGCGGCGCAAAGTCGCTGCAGTCGAGTATATCCTTAGCACAACATCATTTAAGCAATGCATTCTATTCTCAAATTCACAACTTCGCGCCAATAGCTATGCCAACTATTTGACCCAGATGGAATGGACCGTTGAATTGGTGATCGGATCACATGATCAAGAGACCCGTACAGCAACATTGCAAAAGTTTCGGTAGGTGGACGGTGGTATTTTCTCCTTTTCATCATCATTTTTGAATCTAAATGAAATGCAATTTTACCTCTTGATTTTAATCGACTTCATGTTCTTTTCCACAGACAGTACAAATCTCGAATACTCATCACAAGCGATCTGATGGCACGCGGTGTCGACATTGTAAATGTCAATTTGGTGATAAATCTGGATGTGCCCGGTGATAGTTCAACGTATTTACATCGTATTGGACGATGTGGCCGCTTTGGCCGTCGTGGATTGGCCATCACTTTGGCCAGTGATGACGCTGAAATGGAAAAATTTCGAAAATTGCTCGGTATCATCGGTGGCAGTAAAATGAAAGTGGCCACATTTCCGACTACTTTGAATGGCGGTGCCAATTTTGATGCATGGAATTCCACCGATGAATCACAACCAGATGATTCATACGTATTTGGCGCAATCGATGAGGAAAAGCCAATTGAGGCTAAACAAGCAGTTAATGAGGAACTGCACAATGGACAAGAGAAGCAAACGTCGAAACATGAAGCGGAAAAAGATACAATCGAAAGTAAAAATTTAAATCTACTCGAAGTGGCCCGGCTGCTAATTGATACGGATTCCACACCAAATGACCTGTTTTCGAGTTATCAAAATAGCACTGACAATACACCAATGCCTGATGTCACCATTTCAACAGATATCTTCGACGACTTTGCCCAGTTCCAATGCAATGGAAATGCTGAACAACAAGATGATCAAGGTGTTGGAGTTGTGGAAAAAGATGAACATGAAGCCAAAGAAGAGCGATTTGAATCTGTTCAGGAGAAGAAAGAGATTTCATTTGATGAAATGCTAACTACGATCTTAAAACAGAAAAATTATCCAGGAGATGATCATGAACACGGAAATTCATTTGGAGATCAACAACAGGAGAACACACTTGATGATCATCTACCACCAAATGTAGCTGACAAAGAGGAAATGCCGAAGAGTACGGGTTTACTACCTGTGAAAAAATCCAACCATGAAAGTAATACGAACAGAAAAAGTCGCAAAAATGCCAAACAACATGAGAATGCACAGGCAAATCGGTCCGAATTACCGATGCCAAATGATTTCTGGATTCAGACATATTGGAACCAATTGCGTGATATCAATAAATACGTAGCACATTCAAACCGTCGATATAAGTAGAAAACACACTTTTTATGTAAATAAAAAAAAGCATTTATTCAATAAAATTATGCAAACATTTTTAACAGGGGCTTTGTAGATTGAAACACAAGCACACTAGCACCGCAGTTGGCCCTACAATATCATATACGGCAAGCTGCAGAACTGCTGCAGCTGATTTTTAATATTAACAAAATATAGAAACAATCTTTATTGTCCAAAAAATTACTCCGTCAATCAACTGTGAAAATCATCAAATTCTTTGGCTGAACCGTTGCAGCATTTGGCGAGTCGTCGCCGCAAATCCTCCAGACAGAGTTCAAGGTCTTCGGTGATTTCTTTGATTTTCACCCGAATATCTTCCCTGGCCAATTGATAGCACATCGCGACCAAACCCATGCCAAACAGAATATACACGAAATTGATGATGAGTTTTGTGTGATTTTCACTCTGTGTATCGGTGTTTGTGAATCGGAAAAACGGTATGGTTTCATTCGTCGATGTTCCAGGCACAAAATCACCGATGCCAATTTTACATAAACTCGTGACGGCAAAGTAAACGGCATTTTTAAAGTCCCATCGCTCTAAACACGAAAACATGGCCGAGCCGAGTAAAATGTAGAAAAACATGACCCACAAACAAGCGGACGATGGTACAATGATTTTTTTGCGATTTTGTGTCGTTGCATCGGGATCTTGACTGCATTCGTGCAATTTGCGGTAGAGCCATCGAAATGTTTTCGCCAACACTTTGCCCATATTCAAAAAGTATAAAATATATAATGGAATTCCGAATGTTGCATAAATTATGGTCGTTGCTTTGCCCCATTCGGTGCGTGGCGTCAAATTTCCATAGCCAATCATCGAAAATACGGACAGACAAAACATTAGCGCCGCCGGAAATGACCAAATCTGTTTGAGTGTACGGCCATCATAGCCTTTCTTTATCATGGTCACCAGATAATTTTGATAGTCCAACAGTTTAATGTTCATTTGATTTTGCCAGAGGGTTTCATTCACATCGGCTGCATTATTTTTCAATGCTAACGCATACAATTCACTTGCGTATTTATCACGCATTTGTTTCACCTCGTCCACATATGTGATGTTTGCTTGTTTTGCATCCGTTTCGATTGAGATAAAACTTGCAGCGCCGACCAGTGCATAAGCCACAATTAATCCACCAACACCAACTTGTGTACACATAAATGCAATGGTTTTGCGACAAAAATCTTTACATTTCTCTTTTCGATTAACACTTCGCAGCGATGACAGTGAACCATTGCTTCGAACGGACGAAAATCGATTTTGACGATTCATTTTTTCTTCTGCACAATTCTTATCAATTTTCTAATTCATTCAAGAATCCAGAATCCCCTTTTTTGTGCTATTGAATATGAACATGTCAAAGATAAACTAATATTCGTGTGTTGCGAAACATGGCACTGCGTTTCTATTCCCTATACTGACTATTCGGTTATTCGGTTGTTTTAACTCATCATTTCGGTTACGCTAAATTTAGACTATTCCGACGCAAACGTGGAATTCAGATAAAAATAACATGAGTATGGCCCAGTAGTTGCAATACAGTGTCCGTGTGCGCGCGTGTGTGTGTGTGTGTATGCGTTGTTTTCATTTTCCAATGCTATTCAACTCGTCGTCTTCGTCACTAGTTTGTGTTGTTGTTGGTGGTTGTTGGAAAAAGGAAACCGAAAACCAATCAAAACAACCAATAACATCAAAGAAAACATCACCACCAACTAGTTTATATATTCAACAAAAATGTTTATTATCGAACGAAACAATAACATAAAGTCTATTCTAATATTTTCAAAATATGTGTGTTTGTGTTTTCTCTGTTTCTCAGTTTCTCAGAAGATAAAACAAGAAGAAATTTTGTATTTGTAACCCATACGATTCCATTTTTGATATATATCAATTAATCATCCCATTCCTCGTTGTCGGATGTGTCTTCCTCTTCGTCGGATGACCTAAGCACACGGCTTCGTTCTTGCAGTGCTCGTCGAAGTGCATCGGCCAATGCATCCGTGCCACGATTACATGAATCACGTTGTCCACTTTGCTCGACTGGCTTCAGTTCGATACCTTGCCGAATTTCGGAAAGTAATTCACTACGAGCATCACCACTGCCACTGCCGGTGCTCAATGCGGCCGGATCAACCTTGCGAAGGGTCGTTCCCTTTCGAATACTATCCATAAGAGCACCTCGTGGATCTGGTGCTGCTGGAACTGAAATGAAAGATTTTTTTTCGTGACGTTAGGGAGATTGCAACACAATGTGATTCTGAGACAGAACACAAATAAAAGTAGGTCAAGTACCCGAAAGTGGTGCCGGTGTCGAAACCGGATTTTGATTAGCTAATGATGGCAATGTATTCAATGGCGGCGGCGGTGGTGGAGGTGGTGGAGCTGGAATGTGTACAGTTGTAGCTGCTTGCGATTGCTGCGAAATTGCAAATAAAGAGCATGTTAAAAGAAAGAATTTGCAAAGAAATAAAAAAAAAATATATCAGCAATTTTAAGCGTTTAACGATTCAAAAATCTCGAGAAATTGTTCTAACGATAAAATTTCAAAGGTTCAAAGTTGGTGCAATCTGAGTTCGAATTAAAGTGATTTGATTTTGAAATGAGCGTCCAAAAATTGAGCGTCTTTATCTGAAAAGATCGTCTTTTGTCGTGGTAAAACTCGTTGTTTGTTGTGTTTCAATAAAACCCTAGTTTCTTGACAGTTACCTGAATTTGTGGATCCGAAATTGGTGGAGGTCGACCTGGTGGACCCGTTCTGGATTGTTTTGGCAACTGAGCGGGTGGCTTTGACACATTCGCACTTGGCGGTGGCGGCGGTGCAATTCGCTGTGTTGGATTCTACGGAAAATAAGGTTGAATTTTGCTATCAGCGAAGAATTGACATAAATCGTATTGGACAAATTTCCTGACAATAATCATGCCTATTCTTGACAAATAGTCGTTTCCTTATTTTCAAAGAGATAAGAATCTTTTTCATGTTTTCATTCTTCAAACGCCTCTTCCTCTATTCAATGTCTTTCTCTCACTTTTTCTTCATTTCACTGATACGGATTTAGAGGCGGAAGTTTGAAATGTATTTCAAATCACTTACATTGCGTGTTGGAACTGGCGGTGGTGATTGTTGTGTTTCCAATTTAACCGAGTCCAGCACATTGTGGCTCTGAATAAAATCATAGATATAAGCGCGAGTATCGCGATCATTCAATTGTTGTTCGGACACACCAGCCTTTTTCAAAAACGTATCCAAATTGTTCACATCTTCGTTGTTCAATTCAAAATGTTTGCTATCATTCCATCCGACGTGTGCTAAGTGCTTAAAATTCGTTGGTTGTGAAATGTCTGCTTTCGTTAATTTACGATTTGGTCTCTTTTTGTCACGTATGCCAATAGTCGATTGCGACATTTGTGAAAATGGTGTCATTCCTATTCAAAATGCACAGATATAAATCAATTGTTATTCAATTTAAATGAATAAAATGCCTACTATTCAAACAAAAAAAAAACAAATAAATAAAAACCAGCATAAAATAATACCTGTGGAATTTTGATTGCGTAGAACAACACCTGAATCATAGCCAGTGTCTTGGCTGCCATCGATTTTGGTTGGTGAAAATTTTCGGCTGCGTCGTTTCTTCGAGCGATTGGCAATAGTTGCGGTGACAGTTCGATAGAAAATATTTGCTTCAGCGTCTGATGCAAAACTCAAGGCTACCATGCAATCCTATTAACACAGCACCGTAAACATACACAGATACAAAGACATATATATATATATTGATAGTGTTACATGTTCCATTTACAATCCAAATATGGCAATCGAATAGACTTACTTGTCCTTCAAAGTTGATTAGAAATTCGCGTGGTTTGCCAACGACAATAGTGTCATACATTTCTTCTTCCCAGACCAGCTCATGTTTAGCCATACAATACACACGAATGAAATACGATCGCTTCGAACTGTCTCGTACAAAGCAAGCAATTCCACTCAAGCGTTTGCTCCAGGCTGAATGGGCTGGGGCCTCTGTTGTAAACAATTGCACCACTGCCGTGCTCATCGCCTTTTATTTTTAAATTAAGACAGAGATAAAGAGAAACAAAGGGAAATAAAAACATATAAATAAAGATGGAGTTTTTATATTTGGTCACAAATACGATGCTACATACCTGACAACGACGACCCAATAAGGAAAACACCAAATCGTTTTCATCTTGAGAAAGTAGTGTGCTCGGTTTGTTCATACGTTGTTTTTCATTTGGTTGTTTCATTTTGGCACAATAAACGAAGAAAAATGAATTTTCTTCGACCTAAAATTATCTCGTTGTTGCTTCTTTCGTACACAAAATTCGACGATCTGTTTCGTCGCACACTTTCACACACAAAACTTTCGATTGGAAACTAATTTATTGTCACCTTTCTCGTTTTGAGTCACACTTTGTCGTTTGTTTTTTGTTTCTCTCCCTATTCACAATCGAATGGAATGAATCACAAGACGAAGACAACGACAACGAGACAGACGGAAAAAATAATAATTGATTGATTGATATATCAGTTCACTGTGGTCTTGTTGATGTCATTCATTCCCATTTATTTTCTCCATACCACCTCATTCGTATTGTCTGTCGTTTTGTCTTTTCATCCAAACAGTGGGAGTTTTCAATGTGAAAGTATTTGTTAGATGTTAAATCGTTTATTCACACGCAAGAGGGCATCACTTTCTTTGTCGTACGATGCACAAATACTTATTTGTCCAACCCTTTGCAGGGAGATATTTTAAAATGTAAACATACACACAATTCAGTTACATACTAATCATATTTTATTGAACTTTCCTGAATCGATTCGAAATTGGTAAAAATTGAAATGCATTTTTTTGCGTGTGTCTTATCCGGATGATGTGTGTGTGTGTGTGATTGATTAATCGGCCCAATCATCGCTATCGGTGGAGGATTCATCATCTTCCGAATCACTAATCGTCATCACACCAACTCGTTTTACCAACGCATCTGCCAATTCATTACACCGTGTGTTTATGGCCACTTTTTTCTTTACTGGTGAACTAGAATCCGTGGATTCTTTTTCCACTTTACGAAGTGAATTATTTCCTTCTCGAAATCCGCGAATTTTCTCCATAAGCAATGAGTGATGATCAACAACTGGAGCTGAAACATGTTAGTGATTTGTCAGAATTTGATTAGTTCAGATGAATCAAACGTCAAATATTTTTTTTTTTAGTAAATAGTTGTTCAAAATGTTACCACGAGCATTTAATGCGGGCGATCTCGAATTTTGATTAGCACTTGATGCGCTGGATTCATCTGATGGTAGTGGCGGTGGTGGTGGTAGTGGCGGCGGCGGTGGTGGAGGAGGTAAAGGTAAATTTTGTATTGATGGCACTGCCGGCGCACGGGGAAGTGCACTTCGATTCAGAGTACTTCTTGGAGAATTCATCGGACTCGGTTTCGGCTTTGGTGGTAATGGTGGAGTTCTCTGGATTGAAATTACGTTTAATTACATCGAATTCGATTGAATAGTTCAATTCTAAGATATAAAATTTACCACTTGTCCAATGTACGTATTATTTTTGGGACGTTCATCAACTTTTTTTGTATCCGAATCGAATCGACGAGTACCATCCATTCCAACATGAGCCACATGCTGAAAATTTGTTGGCGCCGAAATATCAGCTTTCGTTAATTTAGGTTTTCCATCCGATTTTTTAGATTTTCTGACTTTTTTCGTCTTGGGCGTTTCATTTGGCGTTCCTGTTCAACAAACGGACATGAGTCACATGATGCAGTAATAATAAAAGTTAGAATTGCATGTGATAATGTGTAATGTATACTTTAAATGATTAAGTCTATACATTCACTGATAAATTGCTCATTTTTGTGAAAATTGAATTGTTCGAAATTGAAAACATGTGAAAAAAAATAGAAAATTTACCTTGTTGTCCATTCAAAAGAGCATTTTCATTGGCTGACGCACGCTTTTTCGATTGCCGTTGACGATTCGTAATCGTTTCAACCATGGTAGTATGGAATAGCTTAGCCTCTTCTTCCGAAGCAAAACTCATACCAATCATGCAATTCTAATGAAATAAAAATTGATCTTTAAATTGCTTGATCAACAAATTGACCATATTCATCAAGAAAAATTTGGTTTCTAATGATTCGAACTTGTTTCGTCTCATTAAAAATATTCATAAATTTTGTTCAAGTTCAAGAATTTGATAAATATTCGAATTTTCTTTGTATATTCATCTTTCGTTACCTCGCCAGCAAAACTGACTAAAAATTCGCGCGGTTTCTCGACAACGGTCCACGTATGCAATTGTTCCTCCCAATAGAGTTCTTGTCTCGCCAAACAGTATACCCGAATAAAATATGATCTTTTGGCACTGTCTCGAACGAAGCAAACAACTCCAGTGATGCGTTTGGTCCACACCAAATGAGCTGGTGGTCGTGTAGTGAACAGTTGCATCACAGCTGTGCACATTGTCTATTTGAAATATGAATTTGACGTAATTTTATGGATTTTTTCTCAATTTGTTGTTCCTTTTTTTATTTTTCTGTAGAATATACCTGACAACGGTTGCCCAGAAAATCAAATACCATAGCATTTTCCTCTTCAGTGAGTAATAAACTGGGTTGATTAAATCGTGGTGGTCCCATTATGTTCAATTAAATGAGAAAAAAAAACCTGAAGCGAATCTAACGAGAAAAAAATTCCGTTTACAATATGCAACACTTGATCTCCGAATAGTTTATCCATAATTTTCTTGGTTAAAGAAATAAGAATAAAGTTCGCATATGGTTAGTTATCTTGGAATGAATCATTCGTCTGATATATTCATTTGAATCATACATATCCGAAGTGTTGATAATTTTATCAGAAATACTGAAGTCAATGAATTTTTGCGTAAATTGTGAATCAGTCACGAGATGGCATCACCGGTTTCGTTCAATCCATATGAATTTTGATTTTGTTTTTGTCACATTGTTTCTAACCTAAGCAAAAAAAGAAAAAAAGGCAGAACGAAAGAAAAAACATCTGTGTCGCTGCCGGCAATGTTACCGCGACTTTCATATTTATTCACGCAAACGCGATGCATTTCGAATAATACGATATTTGCGCTATCATCAGGTATCAATCTCGAAATTCTATTTGGAAATGTTCACACGTCTGACTGATTATTACCAATATGTGTATTTAAGGATATGGCAAGTGTGGTGTTGCGGTTATTCGAGTGTCTGGTCCAAAAACGAAAACAGCAATTACACTCTTGACAAAAGCTGAACCAAAATCGAAGGAATTACAACCAAGATATGCATCGTTGCGTAAATTATGGCATCCAAAAACGAATGATTTGATTGATAAAGGGTTGGTGCTATGGTTTCCTGCCCCAAATAGTTTCACCGGTGAAGATTGTTGTGAATTTCAAGTGCACGGCAGTACGGCAGTTGTGTCAACCATATGCGATACATTGAATGGTATCGATGGATTTCGGCCGGCGTTGGCCGGTGAATTTGCGAAGCGGGCATTTCGTTCGAATAAACTTGATTTGATCGAAATCGAAGGTTTGGCCGATCTCATACACGCCGAAACGGATATTCAACGAAAACAAGCACTGTTACAGGCCGACGGTGTATTATCCAAAGTGTATGCGGAATGGAGAAAGACAATGTTACGAGCGTTGGCTTGTTTTGAGGCGTACATTGATTTTGCCGAAGATGAAAATATTGAACCCGAGACAATTGATCACGTTCAACGCGATGTTGATAAATTGATTCGCGATATGAATCGATTTTTGAACGACAGCCGAAAGGGTGAGATGCGACGGAATGGTGTAAAAACGGCCATTCTAGGCGAACCAAATGTCGGCAAAAGCAGTTTTATGAATCACATTTGTCAAAAGCCCATTTCAATTGTTGCCAGCATTGAGGGCACAACGAGAGACATCGTTGAATCATCGTTTAACATTGCTGGTTTTCCCGTTGTTATCGCTGATACGGCGGGACTACGTAATCACACTATTGATCCAATCGAAAAAGAAGGAATACATCGGGCCAAGCAGTATGCAGCTGAAGCAGATTTAATCATTCTCTTAGTCGAAGTAAGCACATTGTTAGCGGCCAAAATGAATGTCGATGCATTCAAACGGATGCATTTGAATAAGATGGGCATTACGGATGATAATGAAATTCTACAAAAAGAAATCATTGTTATTGCAAACAAATGTGATTTAGTTGAAAATGTGCCGGCGAGAGACGATACGGATATTGTTTACGTTTCGTGCACGCAAAACAAAGGGATCGATTGTGCACTGGAGAAAATTGAACAAACACTACGAAAGCTGACTGATTACAATCCAACTGGACTGGCATATGTGCCGCCAAACGAAAGACATCGCCAATTTGTGGTGAAAAGTCTACAGCATCTGGGGGATTTCAAGTCATTCTCCGGTTCGGATGGCTTTGACTTCTCCATAGCGGCCGTTTATTTAAGAGAATCCTTGCATCAACTGGAAAGTATATCGGGTCGAACCATTGACAATGAAGAAATGTATGATTTTATCTTTCGACAATTTTGTATTGGGAAATAAAAGAAGAAAACACCATGTGTGTAATGTATGTAAGCCAAAATGTGTTTTTTTTTATCATTCTTATTTCATGGCTCTCATTCTCTTGGTTTATCATTTACAAATAAATATTTTTCTTGTGTTAGGTTTTTTTTGTTTAGTTTTGTTTTTAATGTTGCCTGTAATAATTCACTTTTGGATTTTTGTATTTTATTAGAGACTTCAATATGGTGCATATCGGTATGTTGGTGATTGTCCACGAGGACGGCGATCAAATGAATCGAATGAATCGCGTGGCGGTCGACGATCGTCGAATGAATCACGGCTGAAATCTTCATAGTTGCTGTAAAATGAAGAGACGAAACAAGGTTAAAAAATTGTGAAAACAAAAGGCTAGAATATCGATCTGTCTTTTATCAACATTGCTATGTAAAGAATGGACTAGTTATCATCTTTTTAGTGAGCATTTATTTTGAACACAAACCTGAATCTGCCCAATCCATTGCTGGATCGAGGTGGTGTTCGCCTGCTGAACATTGAATCGTATCCAGAGCCTCCACGCATTGAATTGCTTCCGCTCAGCCCGCGCAAACCACCTCCCAATGTTGGTGGCATTGGCATTGGATCACGTCTGCCCATTGGAATTCCACCTGTTTCAATTATTTACATCAATTCATTAGAAGAATATTTTGAATTTTTGGTGTATTTTCATAGAATCGTATTCAATTTTAATGGAAACTGAATGACAATAAGGCTTAGGCAACTAACTCTACATATTCAACTCTTTTTTTTTCTTGAAATTCTCCATTTTGATCTCAATTTGTCCATTGGAATTTTTCCAATCTCCGGCTCAAAATGTCCGTAATAACGAGCATGCATACAAAGTTTCCCTGAAAAACGTTAGCCAAACCGAAAACTAGCCCCTTACCTCGCATTCCACTGTTGCCCATTCCCGAGTATCGTCTGTCGAATAAGTCTCTGCTATCATCGTATCTGTCATAGTAATCGTAGTCCTGTGCAGAAATAAAAACCAGATGGCTTAAGTTACAAACGTTCCATTTTGAAGCACATAAAATATTTTTGATGGAATTTGAAGTGAATTCCCGCAAAAGCGAAGTCAAAAACACATATATAGGTATTTCGTTTGTTGTAGAAGCACCGATAATCGTGATTATATTTTTAAAGAGTATAATTAATTGTCGCGGATGAATTTTGAATATGTGTATGTGTGTTTTCTCATATTTTTCCTTGATCTTTTTATATACCGTAAAATTTGCACAGATACACGATAGAATATACAAACGCGTTCAACAACAACAGAGATATAATACACAGATTTAAATTTTAAAAAAAAAGAGATGAATAAAGCGACGCGCCAAAAAAAAACAACAACAAATTGTGTGACAACAAAAAAAAAAATAAAAAAAAAATAGGTAGAGTAATAAGTCGTGTAAAAGTTAGGTTTACCCGAAAGCGATCATGTAAAAAGGGTGGTGGTGGTGGCGGAGGATACGGATCACGCGAATGGCCCGAATACCGGTCACGAAAACTGCTGCCGCCGCCGCCGCCGCCGCGATCTGAAAACATTAACCGTGGGCATTCTTTAGACCAATGACCGGAACGACCGCATCGATAGCACTGTTCGGGATCGCCCATGCCCGGTTTCGGTCGTACGCGACTGGTTGATACTTGAACCTTAAGCGGTTGGCCATCGACCATTTTTCCATTTAGTTCGCGAATCACTTCGTTCACCTCGCCAACGCAATCTAAATGCACAAAGCCATAATTTCGAACGATATCACACTCGACGACCGTGCCGTATTGTGTGAATAGTTCACGAACTTCGGGCGCTCGCATTTTATCCGTTAAATTGCCGACAAATATTTTTGTGGTCGGTGTATTTGGTGCGCGCCGGCTTTTAGCCGCCTCAACTTTTATTGGATTGCCATTTACAACGTAACCATTTAAGTTTTGTATCGCATCGCGACCCTGTTGCTCATTTTCCATATGTACGAATCCATAATTTTTTACAACATCACATTCCACGACAGTTCCATACTTTTCGAATAGTGGCCGTAAATCTGCCGGCGACGTTTTCTCTTCGATATTACCGATGAATAGCTTAAACGTTCCAGTACCCGGCATTCTGGTATTTTTGTTTTGCGTTTTGTTCGGGACTCGACTGCGACTTTCCCTTTCTCTCTGTGTGTCTGTCTGTTCTGATTATTTCCCCGGAAATTATCCGCGTTAAAATTTAAACCGTTGTACGCACTTTTTCGATCGGTATTCGTTTCGGTTCGGTTTTTGAGTTTGATTTTTTGTTTGTTTTGGTTTAGAGATTAGATGGTAATCGATTTCCGAACGGTTTCTGGTGACCCGGACGCGTGAACTCGGATTTTTGTTTTTGTTTTTTTTTCGTTTTGCGTTTGTGTGTATTTTTTTCGTTTTGTTTTTTTTTTTTTTAATTCGGTTCGGTTTTTATAAATCTGCACGAAATAAATGGACGCATTGGTTTTTTGTTTGACTATAAAAATGCAGCAACTTTGAAAATTGTGTAAAATTAAAAAAAAAACAATGGTTTTGAACAATTACTTGTTGGTCAGAAATTGGTCAGGAAAAAAATGTACAAAAAAATTGCGTTGTAATGCACCACACACTGAAAACTGTTTCTTCTTCTTCTTTTTCTTTTTGACAAATGCCAACACATTCGATGTTGACCGGACCGAATTGATATCAATTGATATAATTATGGACGAATGGAAACAATCCACCCCCTCAGTAAAAGAGAAAAAAAAATCCCAATTTACTTTCTGTTTGATATGAAATGAAGAAGAAAAAAACCATCAAAATTCCACCATTCACTTTCGGTTCGCGTTTCGAAAGGATTATTCAAATCGGAATTTTCATTTTTTTGCGAATTGCAAAATGGCGGTGCCGATGAATACACTCTGAGTGAGTGTAGACACGTCGATCGTATTCAGTTGCTTTATGAATTATACATTTTTTTCAATCAAATTTCCTCACACTGCCAAAACGGACTAATTCAATACACTGCTCAATCAATATGGCCTTAGGTTACTTACAGTTCAATGACAAAAAAATATATGCAACAATATTGATGCTCAATTCCAAAGTGATAATATTAATCGACGACAACAATGACGACGATGATGACAAAACGCAAAAGAAGAATTTTTTTTTGTATTAAGTATGGTCTGTAACCAAACTTTTAATGACGCCGGAGTAATGTTCCTGCGAGAAGCAGTAAAAGTATTTTTTTTTTTGCCTCCAAGTGTTCCGTTGCCGTCGCTGCTGCTGTTTCATCTCTTGCTTAATCAGACAAATGACGGATTCGCATCGGACCTCACCACATTATCGAATGTGAAGTTTATGGTTCTGAATGAAAACGCTCGGGTTGCCATTGTTTGTATACAAACACAAGCGTAGCATTTTGAGCGCGCCAATTCCACTCCAACACCATCGATGCCAGAAAATGTGTTGCGTCTGGTAGAAAATCAATCATTTTGAATGATAATCCATGAATGTGTAAAATTTAGATAAAATTCCCAAATAAATCATAATCATTTCAATGGTTTTTTCGGAAATTTGTTGTTGCTGTACCATTGTGATGCCGATTGCCAGCGCCACCAAGCGATTACCCATACAAATGCACACACTTTCACGCATACACTCTCACACACAGCGAGTTCGATGTTGTTGTTTTTCAACTGCGTTGCAAAAGTGCTAAACTTGAACATATGCATATGACCGATTTTCGTCGTACATGATTGGTGTATTTCTCACATTTCTTGCATCATTTTCCCGCAGAAAATGTGCAAATCAATCATTAAAAAAAATCTAAAATGAAATCATAGAAAAAATGATGGACAAATTAAATTGAAAATTTAGTTTTGGATTGAAATATGCGCTGAATGATGTGTGTTATGCTGAATTCCATTTCCGAATGCATATCGGAGATTTGTTGCATCTTTTGCCTCTCCGCTGAACTCGGCACGCTCAATCTGTGCGTTTGTGTGCGTGCATATATATATATATACGTATCCTTTTTTTCTTTTGTAACGAGCGCTGAGTACGAAAGAGGTCGCGTCAGCGTCATACATCTATATATATTGCGCAATAATTGTTGATGCTTTTTTTGTTGTTGTTGGCGAACACAAACAATATTCATGTTCTGACAGTGTGTTTGGTTGTTTCGCAACACATACAAAAGCTGTGTTCCCACATTTAATTTACGTTTATATTTTCATTTTTTTTTTCTACTGTGCTTGCATATTAATGAGTAATGTTACAGTGACTGTGAATCAGAATTATTTGTGATTGAAAAACAGTTGGTTGGAGAAGAAAAAAAAGTGAAGCTGCAAGCAAAGGCGAACAGAAAGAAAAACGAGTAAAAATACAATCGGAAGAAAGAGCGAAGAAAAATTTATCCACAGTGCAAATATCGAACAGTTGTGAAATTCGACCATTCTGCGAGTTGTTGTTTTGGTTTCTTTTTTGTGGTTCTCGCTCTCCCTCTCTTTCTGTGTGTATGCTCTCTGTGTGTACATTGGAAATGTGAAACAATCGAAAATTGATGGTAAACAATTCATAGATGTCACCGTGTGTCGAACAGTATTAGCGCGTCAGATAGACGCAATAACACAGTTTTCCATGCAAAATGGCTACTGATTCAAAACTTTTATTAACAACACAACCCGAAAAACCAAATCATTACAGGTAAGTTTTTGCGTTTTAACGCTCAAATTTGTGCGCAATGCATACGCTGACCGATCCCAGTGCGGCTCATCTGAAAATTAATGGGTTTTCTTGCAGTTATTTAAAAGAATTTCGTGTGGAACAGTGCACAAGTTTTTTGCAACACAAATGTAATCAACACAGGCCATTCGTTTGCTTCAATTGGCATTTTATGAATCAGCGTCGTCGACGTCCTGTACGAAAAAGAGATGGTACATTTAATTACAGTGCGGATAATTATTGTGTAAAATATGATGAAACAACTGGCATTTGCCCGGATGGTGACGAGTGAGTGTTAAACCAAAACAAAAAAATGATTTCAGTGTTCTTTGCCAATTTATTTTGGAAATGTCGAGAGTTGAGTTTTTCATATCATTTCAATTTAGTGGGGAACCTGATACGTTCGTACCAAAAAAAATTACAAACAAGAACAAACACACACACACACACACGCACGTACATATTACACGTACATACATACAAAGATACATCCATATGAAAATACGCACGCACATACATACATGCATGTATATCTAGCATATACCAAAGTATAGCCAAAATGAACGAAAGACACCGAGAGACAGAGATACAGTGTGATATACACAAACAAAACATACACCAAAAATGAGAAGAACAGGCAAAAAAAACGAATAAACACAATGCGCGCGCGAGATGCCCAACGTTAATGCATTGCAAATAATACGCTCTCGATTGTGTATTGACAGTAGCGCGCGTTCGAATTTCCAAGACGTACAATAATAATATTATGTATATGTGTAGAGAGTGATGATTGTTGCTGTTGCTGCTGCTGCTTGTGCTGTTTTTGTTCAGCAGCGCGCACAATGTCGCCGATTGAAAAACGTTAAATGTTATTATGGTTTTATATAATTGTGCCGGTCGGTTGTATACCGGTTGTTTTCTGTTTATTTTTCTTTTCTTCGTTCTTTCTTTCTGTCTCTTCCTCTCCTGATTATATTCCATTTTTGTCAGCGATATCGTCATTTTTGCTTGCGCTCGTTTTTGACACTACTCACCGACTAATATGTGTGATGTCTCTTCGCGCGTGCATTGCCTATCTCTCTCTCTCTCCCTCTCTCTACCATCTTATTCGCTTCGATTCGATTACCGTTACACTCTTGATCGGAAAACCACTACGTAAATTGCCTACAAACGAACACGACAACGACGACGGCTAATCATGAATTATAGTGTGTCACTCTATAAATAGTGTGTGGCATCGATTTGTTTACATTTTTCTTGTTGTTGTTGCCGTCGTCGTCGTCGTCGTCGTGGTTGGTGTTTATAATGAAAATGTGCTGCATGCTCCTTAGCATATTCATCTTTGTTATGTGTGCTTGCCCTCTCTCATCGCTCTTACTCTCTTATTCTTTCTGTTCTCCGTTTTGTGTGTCGATTCGGCGGCATTTTCAGCTAAATCAGCTGATTTGTATTTATTTCAGTGTGCTATGTGTCTTTTTTTCCGTTGTTGTTGTTGTGTGGTCGAACGTATCAGAATCTCAACTTCAATAGTCAAAACACAATTAAGAAGACGAAAAACAATGCTCGCTGATTAATTTGATTATTCGAAATATTTTTATTAATCATTTCGTTTTCGTTTCGCTTTTATCACCGAAAATTTATTTCTTTTCTGCCACAGTTGCCCTTTTCTACATCGAACGGCTGGCGATACCGAACGCCGATATCATTTACGCTATTACAAAACGTGCATGTGTGTACATGACACGGATTCGCGTGGCTATTGTGTAAAAAATGGCCATCATTGTGCATTCGCGCACGGTGCTCATGATCAGCGCCCACCCGTATACGATATTAAGGAAATTGAAGCTGCTCAGAATGCCGAAGCAAATAGCGAAGCAACCAATGGCCCAAATGCACTCGACAAAGAGCGCAGTCTAATGAACGAAGATCCAAAATGGCAAGACACCAATTATGTGCTGGCCAATTATAAAACGGAACCATGCAAACGGCCACCGCGTCTATGCCGGCAGGGCTATGCTTGTCCACAATATCACAATAGCAAGGATAAACGACGAAGTCCACGTAAATTTAAATACCGATCGACACCATGTCCGAATGTGAAGCACAGCGAAGAATGGGGCGAACCAGCCAATTGTGAGGCGGGCGATAATTGTCAGTATTGTCATACACGTACCGAACAACAATTTCATCCAGAAATTTATAAATCAACCAAATGCAATGATGTACAACAGGCCGGTTATTGTCCGCGTAGTGTTTTCTGTGCATTTGCTCATGTTGAACGTAAGTTGAATTGGATTTGTTTAGATTTTTTGTCTGATTTTGAGTTTTTACGAAGGATATCAAATTGGTTTTCTTCAAATACTGCTTATTTTGCGTAATTTGGAAGACTTTTTCGATTATATTCCAATTTGGGAATTCCCGAATGAATTCATTCTCGAGAAAGAGAGAGAGAGAGAGAGAGAGAGAGAAGAAAAATGATAACGTTTCAATGAAACAGCTGACTAATGTATAATGCTTTGTGCCCCTTGTAGCATACGCAATAACCGAGGAAGCTCAACACAGAGATCTAGAAGGTCCATCGACAAGTATACCTCTTAGCGAAATGATTTCTAGTGCGCTCCCACCTGAGAAGAAGGATAAATTTGATCTAAACAATGTAAGACGCCATTCCCAATCGAAAATTTACTTTTAAATTTCAATCGGATCCGTTTTTCTCCTTCTTCTCCCCATTCCACTTCTTTCGCATTATTAGGTGTTACACAATGGTAGCAGTGAAAGTTGCGAATCAGCTAGTACTTCAAGCATAGGCTCTAACAATTCACACAATAACACAAGCAAAGCGCCCGGGGCGCAACTACAACATAAGAATAGTAGTTTATATCAAAATAGTTTATCGAATGGAGGCAAGGCAACATCGATAGTTTCTAATTCAACGATACCTAGTTTCCCTGATTTTACACCCGATCTTCGAAAACAGGTACGTAACCACCACCAACTCAGGTCCATTTCACACATACATAGACACAGATTTTCCATCAAAATCGAATTTAAGTTGAAAATTGATTTTGGTTTTAAATTTGTTTCAAAACAGCTTTTGGCCATAGAAAATGATCCACTAATTTGCCCACAGGAGAAGGAGCAGCGAAAAAGAATGTGCTTAACATTTAGTATGCAAAACATTGGGTCATTAGATAAATTTTGTAAGTATTTATTCAGAATCTAGGCACGATATTCAATCGGTTTTTTAAGTTAATTACACGTGTGCATGTGATTGAGGTTGACTGAATTTTTTGTCCTGCAGCAAATTTGGATGATTTATCAAGTTTAATACAAAGTTCGACGACACCGCTCAATATACCTGGATCTCAATTGTCAAACTCTCTTTCTGGTGAGTGTAATTCATTCAGGATAAAATTCAGTCTTCGAAAACCATATACAATCGGTTCTGTCTGTTTACATGTCTAAGAAGAAACGTACCTATTTTTATCGCCCCTAAATTTACTAATAACAAGAACAAAAATTTTTGTTTCATTTGCAGGTATTTTGCAAGGAACATCGGCTCCAGTAAATATTCCGGGTAGTTCACTAAATAATTTTAGTCCAAACAATCATTCGAATATGTTCAATGTGTCAGATCCATTCAGTCACCTGAGTGACCCAGCGCCAAAAATTAGCAACTCATTTGGTCATAACGATAGTAGCCTATTTTTCCAACCGCATTTGATATCGCCCAGTTTGGGTGACACACTATCAATGAGCCCAGATTTGAGGTAAGATTTTGAGAACAAAGAGAGAAAAAAAAACGTGACAATTTTGATTTGTATTTGAAAAATCAAGCCATTCACGTCTAATTTTAATAAACTATTAAAAAATGTCACAACCAAAACTAAACATCTTCGATTCTATTCTGTTCTGGGTTTACAGCCGTCTTTCGGAAATCAATCCAATCCGCGATGAGCTTTCAACTGGTTCAATAGGAAATAGCTTATTCGAAAATAGTTTGCATAATAAGCAATATTCGATGTCACCATCTCTATTGAACAATTCCAGCCTAAGTGATATTCGTTTGCGTGATGAATTTTCCAATCAATCGACCAAACACCTTCCGACACCATGGGAAGAGCAAATCGTACAGGTCTCTAAAGCGTGCGAGGCATGGAAATCAGAGGCTGACGAAAGCAATCGAAAGGTAAACCATTTAAATTGTCAACGCATTTTAATTTTATCGAATTGAATCAACACATTCCGTGTCTAGGGGCATTTCTCACGAAAAGAATAAATGAATTCTTATAAATTTTGAAAAATTTCTTCCGTTCGGTCCGATTCGATCAATTTTTATCTATTCGTGTAAATAAATGTTCATTTACACTGAACTTGTGTTCTGGAAGTGGGTTTTGGTGGATCTCAAGGATCGTTCAGAACTGCTCCCGGTTCTGGAAGTAGATCTTCAGGATGGGCCAGGGCATTGTCAAACCGGATCTGGTCCATCCTGAGGATCCACCAAAACTCACTTCCAGAATCGGGAGCAGTTCTGAACGATCCTTGAGATCCACTGAAACCTACTTCCAGAACACTTTTATTCAAGCAATATCGTCATTTCAGTACATTTTTTTACAATTTCAATAAAAAAGAAGAAATAATAGACATTTTTGCACATTTGCTCAAATTTTTTGTGTGAGAAATGCCCCTAGTTCCGTGTTGATTGCAAGAAATAAGAAGAAAACGGGTTTTATTCAATTTTAATATCCATTTATTTGATCCAATTGGACTTCAAGAGCAATTCATATTGGAATTATATAATTATTTAATTCACATTTAGTTTATAACACCTATAATTAAAATGATGCAATGGTTCACATTTTCTACAGGCCTCAGAAGCGAAACATCAGAGAGACGAAGCCCTGAATCATGTTCAATTGCTCACAGATAAGCTAGAACAAATTAGCAGCGGTCAAAATGGATCGGTAGCAATTCCAAAAGATCTGAGGGGTCTATCCATACAGAAATTAAAAACGTTGCAGGTGCGTTCAAATCAAAATCTAATCAAATCGCTTATGGATTGAAGGAAAACTCAAGTTTTGCTCTAAAAACATCTAAATTTGTTACAAAAATGTCAGTTTTTCGTAGAAAATATGATTTTTATTCAAATAAAATTCAATTCTTGCTCAAAAAGATTCAGTTTTTGCCCAAAAAGCTACAATTTTAGGTTGAAGAAATGTCAATTTTTCATTTTTCCGTCAATTTTGTTCTGAAAAATACGTTTTTTTTTTTCAAGTTGAACTAATCCCATATGAATTTATGTTCCATTCTATTCTCACAGACAAAACTGCGATCGGATTTAGAAGAGGTTGAAAAGGTATTATATTTGGAAACCGCGACAAAATGTATGAAATGCGAGGAGAACAACCGTTCGGTGACGCTACCCTGCAATCATTTCGTTTTGTGTGACATTTGTGCGAAGACAGTGCGCGAATGTCCGTATTGCCAAACATTAATCACTTCCTAAACAACTAAACAAATAACACACACAAAATCATACAAGAATTGATGTCAAAGAGAGAAAGCAAGCAAAAGAATCAGTGCAAAAACTAATGTGCAGAAAAGCAGAAGGGAAGCAGCCCAGCCAAGTACAGTAGTAATAGTTCAAAACGTGGACGAATTATTCAAACAAAAAAACAACAAAAAATATTCCTGATTATTAAAAAACAACAACAACAAATGATACAATTAACAATAAGCTAAGTAAGATGAAAATAGAAACACCGATGTTTAAAGAAAAAAAAAACAAAGCTACTCTATGATATATATAACAAAATAAGAAGAAAAAAAAGCAACATTAAAATACACACAGTCTACTTACATGTAGCCCAACGGTTAAAAGAAAAAGAAAAAAAACAGAAAGTGCGATACAGAAATGGGAGAAAAATTTAAAGAAAAATGCATAAATTTATATACATATACACAGCAAGAAGACAAAAATTATCAACAAATCTATCTAAAAAAAAGAAATTATTTTGAAATGAAAACAAAAAAACGGCCCCCCCCCCCAAAAAAAAAATAAAACAAAACTGACCGATAGAAAACAATAATCATTCGGTGAGACACATGTTAAACGAAAAACAAAAATGTACATCAAAACAGAGAATATGAAGAAAAGTTATTTGCCGCTTAGGTCATACTCTCACTTCAAGAGACAAAAAAATGAATTTCCCCCTCCCCCTCCCTTTGAGACACAGACATATTTATACATGTGTTCAAGATGACACGAAGAGAGATAGAACGACCGATACACAGAACAGTTACATAGTAAAAAAAAAATAGAATAAGATTATGAAGAATGGAAAAGAAGAAGAAGAAGAAAAAACCAATGGAATGAAAACAAAGTTTTGAAAAAAAAAATCAATATTTTTTAAATGATATATACATAATATAAATATTATACAATGTATTTAGAATAACCTAGTTCTTTTTTCAATTAATATTACAAAAAATGGAGGAAAAAAACAACAGATAATTTATATGATCCAAGCTATGTCCCCCCTCCCTCACACACAAACACACACACAACCCTCAATGATAATGATATCGTTGTTAATAGTGATTTCTTTATGTGACTTTCGTTACAGCGAAATTGAATGGAAGAAGATGTCAAAGAAACAGAAGATTTTTTTCCATGATTGGATCAATGACAATTTTTTTTTTGCATAAAAATAATTTAATTTTAGTCGTATCTTATGGCTTTGACGAATTGATTCTTCTATATTCATAAACGAACTTGAAATGGCTTTAACTTTCACTTTGACAACACATACGACGTCAAAATCGTAGGATGCGCGCAAAGTATCGACCGTGTATTTTTTTTTGTTCTGTTTTTGCAGAATCCCACCTAGAACTTAGAACGCAAAACCATTCTATTTAAGGGTTTACATTCATTTTTTTTTTTGGCAACACACCAAATTCAAATTCATACGAAAAGAAGTTAAGTTCATCATTTCAGTTTTAGTACATGACATTCTGTTATTTTTGATATTTTGTATAGAGATTTTGAGACTATGACGTCGTGTGTGGAAAGTGATGCAAAATTTTGTTCAATAAAAAGAACAGAGAAAACAGGAAATACACCAAAAACTATTAGGGAGAGAAAAACAATAAAGAAATCTTGCAACATGACCGTTTCTTTCGGTTGAAATTTTTTTTTATCGGTTGCCATATTTGTGATGGCGTTTAAATCAAAAGAACTCTTTTTTTTTAGTTTGGATCAAATCATTTTGTCCTTTGTTCAATCCCATTTTATTATTTCGTTTCTTGCATAATTCAATAATTTCAATTCAATGTGTGCATTTTTTGTACCAATCAACCACCACCAACAAACCCCATCACGACTTTTGCATTTCAGTTTTATTTTTCGGTTTTCTTGTTTCATTAATTGTACACAACAGAGGCGAACACCAGTGTCTGTTTCATTTGATGAAAGACAAGGAGGTAGAAGTAGAAGAAAAAGAAAAGAAATTATTGCATTTCAACTGTCATTGGTGTCCGTCTTTGCCATTATTAGAACGAACGTAAAAAAATACGAATTGAAGTAATTTACTTTAATAATGATTTATTTTAACAAATAAAAAAAAACATGATTTATGCGATTCATTTTGTTCATTATTTATTTCCCTCGTTATTTTGTTTTTAAATTTTTCATTCATTTAAATTTGACATTTTTACTACAATAAATTTCGTATTTTCAAAATTTAGCACAATTTCAAATTAATTTTCGAAAATTAGAATTTGATCCAACTTCTTATTTGAATTTATTTTGAGAACATTTCCTAAATTCCAATCAAATCCATTGCAAAATGTGACCAACCAAATTGAAGCGTTATTTATTTACCTAATTGAAGCATTGGCAAAAGGATAACGATGAACAAATGTCCTAATGTGTGAAATACCCATTAGCATTCTAATCAATTCGAATTTGCACTTGTTAGTCCAAAAGAAATTATGATTATCTCCCCTCCATTCCCGTTGGAATCCTAATCGATGTCCATTTAATCAGATCGTTTTCACAACTAGACCATTGTAATGTGAGAAGGTGATATGTGAAAAAACCCCATCGAACAACGTCTAAGCCATGAGCAATTTTTTTTCAATTTAGTTTTGTTTGTTGAAATAGCATCTTGATGGAGCGAAAAAAGATTTTATATATTACAAAGTGTTTAAGCATACAAATGAGTGTGGTAATGGAAAAAAATTTAAAAAATTGAGTGATGAAAATTTAACGAAAAAAAAATTTAATAAAAATTTGAACAAAAAAACAGCAATTTGATAATTTTGATAGGTGGTTAGGACTGGTGGAAATATTTTTTTTGCGCTAAAACTATGAACATATTGATGGTTGAAAGAGGACATTTTCGAAAATAACGTGTAATTACACACAGGTTGATTATTTGTTGACTGAATCCAAATATTTTTGATTTAAAATGAAAATTTCGATTTTAAGTTCGAAATTCACAAAATTCAAATCCAAAAATGATTTTAAAAAATGATTTTCAAGGATCAATTTATTCAAATTGAATAATTACACAAATTTGCCATGGAAATGTCTGAAATAGAACCAAAAAAAAAATTAATAACTAAAAAACTTGCCAATTCAAACCCCGAAGAAAGAAGTTGGACAATTCTCGTCCAAGTTATTCAGAAAATTGGATCAGAAAATGTATAACGATTTTAAAATTTTACAAAGAAATTAACGAACAATCGCCATATCAAACGACTAACGGGAAAAAATGACGAAATCGATAGGAAAGCAGGATAGATGAGAAGAATTGCCAAATTAAAATAAAATTTGAAAATCTTGTTTTCCAATTTTGAAATAAACACACCATCAAGCATACAAGAATGGGCTTGACAACAACTGTAACAATCAAAATGTCCATAGTTTTCAA
The DNA here is from genome assembly GCF_009176505.1 of Sitodiplosis mosellana. Taxonomy (NCBI): domain Eukaryota; kingdom Metazoa; phylum Arthropoda; class Insecta; order Diptera; family Cecidomyiidae; genus Sitodiplosis; species Sitodiplosis mosellana. The sequence goes on along the minus strand of NW_022601406.1, from coordinate 1,666,731 downwards.
TGAATATTTTCACTTTAGTTCAAAGCCCATAGACGATCGTAAGATCGATTGATTTGGCCGCCTTGGTAATGGTCATAACAAATTATGACATAAGAGAATGGTCATAATTGAGCTATGAACAACAGCCAAGTTCGTCAAATCACTCGATATTTTCGTGAGCGAGTTATTTGAAAAGAATTTTATATTTGGAAAATTAAGAGTTTTTTTTTGATGAGTTAAAGAGATATAAATACCCATGCCAACCAAAAAACCAAACAAAAAGGAGCAAAAAAAATTGAAATAAATCAGAAATGAAATAAATTGTATTCGAGGAAAACTACTGAGAAAAAAAAATCAAATAAAACTCAAAATAAAAAAGTAAACACATTTAGGCATTAGAATGTGATTCCGAATATGTATAAAAATCCCAATTTATTTTTATAAATTTTGTCTAAAATGATCTTTTTTCTATTGAACATAATCTAAAAAAAAACCGTTTGAGTGATTTTTCTTTTGTTTTAGGATTGGACGAATAAATTTTAGCAACCAAAAAAAAACAACAAAATGCAAGAAGCTATGAGAGCAGAAAAAAGAAACAAATTCGAATTTCAACAACTGAACAGAGAAATAATTATTATGAAAAAAAAAAATGTTTCAGGTTTATCAACGCAAGCAAACAAAATGCAGTTATTTATACTTAAAAAAAAAGAATGCAATTTCTCATTGAAAAAACAAAGTAAATAAAAATATCAAGTAGATCTCTTTGTCTTATGTGTTGCAGTATTCAATGGCCATAAAATCATTATCGTGAATATTGAAGCTTCCGATAATGGCCTAAAATGTATTTTTTTTCTTCTCAAAAATTTCAACTTTTTTTTCGCCCACAAATGAACCAAAAACAACACAAAAAACAGCAATCCCTTCTCCTTGTCCCAAGAAAAGTCTCCTTGTGACCACCTCAAATAGATCTCTGTCTGTTACGATTCTATATTCTCATACATTTGAAGAAGAAAAAAATGTTTTAATTGTAACTTTATTGGATGTGCATAAAAAATTGTCGTAGTTAAAAAAAAAAAGATATCCCCTGTGTATGATCCTACTTCTTATTGATACGTGTTCAAGCGTTCGGGCTGATTATTAGATTTATTGGTCTTATATGTGTGAACAGATCAGAACCCTATCTAAAATTTTCCGTTTTCTTCGTTCGAACGAAATCGTTCAAATTGGCAATAAATTAATATAATGATCATCATCAACCATAAAAAACATATTCGAATAACAAAAGGTCAATTTTCTTTTCATTTCCCTTTCTACAACACTCTGTACTCTGACAAATTTCCATTCTCTTTATTTGTAAACATTTTCCATATTTTGGACAATTTTCCTCACGTTTTGTGATGAATTTCCATTAAAAATCGTTCTACAACCCGATTTTCATTTATTGAGAGAGAAAAAAAAGTACGAGAGAGAAGAATAAAAATTGTCATATAAATAGATTTGATAAGAACATTAACGAAACTACATTGAATATTGATGATACAAGAAGAAAAAAAAAACAGAAAGAAAAAAATATTGTGAATAAAAGTAAAGAAAAAAAAGAGCAAGATGAAAAGAAGAGAATAGAAAGGAATGAAAAATAATTGAAAATAGCGTTTATTTTTAAATTCTTTATATAAAGAGTAAAACACAAATTGAAATGCAAATATAATATTTTCTTTTTTATAGTTATTAAAAATGAACAAAAGAATGTGTTGCAAAAGAGAGTAGGGCGAAAGCGTGAGCAGAAGCATGCATTGACAAAAGATGTAGAGGAACGGTGGAAAAAAAATAGTTATTTACCAAGCGATCATGAATTTGACATAGTTTTTTTTTTAATGTAAAGCAAAACAACATAGAAAAGAAAGCAGAAAACAACAAATAAATTCAACGCAAAAACGTAGTGTGCAAATTGACCATAGAAATTTAGATATTTATTACGCAATTTTACGTGAGAGTTGTAGATTGATACACCATATACATAAAAACACATAGGTGCGCCTCGGTGCGTCGATCATCATTTGTTTTTTTTTTAGACAGCTGTGTGTCTGATTTTAAAGCCCAACACCGATATCATATTTGATGCGTGCAAATTTTATCCGTCATTTTTACCAGCTCTTTCATTTCATTTCGGTTGTTGTTCGCTTCAGTATTATGGTTGAAATTTGTTTAAATTTTTGTATAGCGTCGTTTAAGTAAAAAAAAAAACAAATGAAACAGCAACAATAACAACAAAAACACACCACAAACCTAACAATAAACTAAAATCGATTGGAAAACAGGAGAGAGAGAGAAAGGAAATGATACTCATTAATAAAACGAGATGAAACACGAGAAATCAGGAAAATGAGATAGAAAACAGTGAGAGAGAGAGAGAGAAAACAAAAACTACCAATAAATTCAATAGTAAATGGCAGTGCATAAAAGAATAAGCTATAAGTAATAACAATATTTTTTGTAACGATTATTATTTTTTGAATAGGAGCGCGCGAGCGCGAGAGAGATAGAAGTGAGGTCAATTTTATTTCATATTACAGGCACTAGTGAAGAGCATGAAACGCAGCAATAAGCTGTACTGTTTTGATTTGGTGGAATTTACAGTGTGCTGTGAGCGATAATGGTAGCGACTTTAGCTTCAACGACTGATAGTCTAACATTCGAAACGATCATCACGTACACACGGCACAGAAATCAGGAACGGTGTGCGAGTGTATGTGGTGTTTTGACAGCTGAAGCTGTCGTGTTTTGATTAGAAAATATGGATTTCAAATTAAAATATCAACATCAAATAACCATCAAATATCCCGCCATTAGTCGTTTTAGCTATATGTTGGCTATTTGGCGTTCACACAACATTCCACGGTGGACCGATGTTAAGCATGATCGAGTTAAGCATAGAAATTGACAAATTTATTGATATTGAATTACAAAAGCAACAACAACAACACATGATGAAGCCAATGCAATAGAAATTATTTAAATTTCAGTTTCACCAAACTCAGACTTTATAATTATTATGAACAAAATGATAGCTGTAATAAAAACCAACAAATTCAAAAATTGATCGACAAAAAAATTGATGAATGAACAAGAAGAAAAAAAACAAGTTACTTAACGCTTAGAAATTAATTTAATTATTACAATGATTTACAACAAACAAATAATAAATGTTCTTCAGTTTTAATTGATTTAAAGTGAAAACTTGCAAAGTCTTTTGATTTTTCGAAATTATAGAGCCATGCATTGGCACATTTATTCTGATTAAAGCAAGAGAAGAAAACCAAAATCTGTGTCCGAAAAAAAAATGAAGGAAAAAACCAACAAACACACACACACACACACTATTTGTGTATCTAATGGAGATCATTGATGGGTGAGTATACGAAAAGTGAACGCAAACACGCTCGCGCGCGTGTGAATGTGTATTCATTCGAAAAGAATTACGAAAGGAAAACGAGTTTCAATGCGGTACATCTTAGATGGCGACATCATTTAGACCAATCACTTGTGTCCATTTTCGAAACGAACGGACAACGAACGCGCCAATGTACGGCTGAGATCGAGCAGAGGCTTTGTTTCGTTCGCAATTAATCGCAACAGGCAAAACACACATTTATTAGTTATTTCCATTCGGTGAATGACTCGTAAACCAATGATTTCCGATATCTCACTATTTATAGACTCCGAAATAAGTTTAACAAATTATATTGCTGAATTCACACGTCTTGTTATTTTGTTGTTGCTTTTTTCGGTTTGCTTCAAGTCAATTCTCTCTGTATCTCTCTGGGGGAAAAGAAATACCATCAACACTCTTAACGCAGGTTCGTATATTACAAATTCCAATCTTTACGCCATGCTGTTAAATGATGCTTTGGACTGAACGGAATATTTGTTCAATGTTTTACTTGAATCAACCGTGTGCGCGTGGACAGTGCACGCTCGACAACTGAAACAATGAAAATGAAGAGAAAAATTACCGAACACAAAAGAGAAATTTTAAACAGACTACAATTACACTTGTTAGCCAATCAAAATAGAGTTTATTTCTTTTTTATTTCTGGTTGATATGATCTCATTTCTCGTACACATGGATTGGACATGAAATCATTTGAGAAAATAGAATGCATAGTATGAATTAGATCATAAATTCGGATTAGCATTTTATGGCAAAGCTCTTCTGAATAGTTCTGATTGGGACTAACGAACCGGTGAATGTATTCAAATTCATTTGCTGTGCTCTATCATAGCGCCTTTATGCAAAATCACCGAATGGCCATTTGATTCGCACAATATTACATATATACACTATCGTGCAAAAGTTTGGAACCACTAGGTATTTTTCATACAAATTGACCATTTTTGGTGGACTCATTAACATATTTCGGAAACACCTGCACTCTTGATATTTTATGCATAGTTTCTACAAAGTTTGAATAGTAAATCACAGAGGTTTCATCAAAAAATATATTCATGAATTTCAAAAATATAGCAATTTGAATTTGTACTGTGCGAAAAATGATCAAATTCGTATGAAGATTAAAACAGATCAAATTCAAATTGATATATTTTTTAAATACATGAATATTTTGTGATGAAACCTCTGTGATTTACTATTGAAACGTTGTAGAAACTATGCACAAAATATCAAGAGTGCAGGTGTTTCCGAAATATGTTAATGAGTCCACCAAAAATGGTCAATTTGTATGAAAAATACCTAGTGGTTCCAAACTTTTGCACGGTATTGTATATATATATATATATAAATGACATTCGAGATTAAATGGACATCACTTCGTAGCATGAAATTCGTACTATACACGAGTGAAATGTCGAATTTAATGCTTTTTTATATATGCTGTTGAATCCATAGTGTGGATTATTCGAATCAACAATGATTCAACAATGAGACTTCTAGACAGGAATTTTTTTGGTCTGGTTAAAAATGGGTCTGGTAAAATCAGCCAGTTTTTGACCATACCATAACACCTTACAAGGTATGTGTATCGATTTTAGGTTTTCTTTGGTTAGGGCATTTTACCCATTGATTTTACTCAATCATTTCACCTATTAACTATAGGTGAAGTTAATGGTTAGGGCATTTCCAGGTGAAAACTTCATTGAAGTTGGAAATGAGTAAGAGCACCGAATTACAATTATGCAAAAAAGGAAGCGAACACGGATTTTAGCGGAAAAAAAATAACCTGAAAAAATCTGAATTTGAACGAAAAAAATTCGATTCAAATCCATTAAACTTTCAGCGTTGAACATTCGACAAAGGGCCAATTTAATTTTTGCCCTCGACCAAGTACACAATCAAATCCCGTCCATTTCACGCTTCGATTCAGTTTTGGTCTAAAAGAAAACCGAACTTACCACTTGATCTGAGTCTGTCACAAAGAAGACGAGTGAAAAAAAAAACCGAACCCAACGAGGTTTTGCGTTATCACCAAAACAATAAAGTGTTCCATTTCGATTTCATTATTGTATTTAAATGATAATTACATTTTCTCGAGTATATGTTATTAGTATGGTTGATATGTGGTATGCAACGCAGCTAATAATAAATGCATGTGAGATGGCATAGCCCATTGCTATAGTCGGATGAACGAAGTGAGAACTGAAAATTAATGCAACATGCGATCATGGTTTAGTAGCTGCCCCCATCGATGTTGATGTGTATGGGAAGTGTTTTGGAAATTTCTTAATTTCTCCCGAAAAATCATGGAGAAATAGGAGAACAGATGGAACGAGAGACAGAGAGAAGCGCTACTTAAATCTGTCGAGAGAAAGAGAGAGAGAGAGAGAGAGAGAGAGAGAGAGAGAAAAAGTGGGAAACGTGAGATGAGATGCATGCAAAAGCGAAGCTACGGAAGAATTTGCCTTCATCATTGCAAATTAGTATGTCGTTCTTTACTTGGGCATTTAAATAACAAAAGCTCTATATAATCATACTTAGCCACTCAAGTCAATATTTCGTGTTCACGTTCATGCGTTCTTTTCATCTTTCTGTTGTCGGTGTTCCTCTTCTCTGTTTTCTTTCTCTCTCACATGTGTGTGCGGGGCGATACCGAAACTCCTCCCATTGCCGTTTATGTGGCATGTGTCAAATTATGCCAATTCATACAAATAAAACAAAATAAAACGATCAAGAAGGTAAGTGAATGCACGAAACAAGAAACATACAAGAAGTGAACCACGAGAGGTTCACCGATCGTGCGATCGAAGTAGAAAAAGAAGAAGCAGAGATCGGCTGCACAGCATTAACACCAAAGGAGCTTAGAAACGGAATGGAATCAAAATTGTGCCGTGAGTGGGGGAAGCAATTTATTATTGGTAGAGTTTTGTGCGCGTGTATATGTAGTACAATTGGTAAGACGAACAATGTGCATAAAGGAAAAAGTTTGTCTCTTTCTCTCTCTCTCTCTCTCTCTATCGGCGATAAATACATATGCAGCCAGTCACCTTTTGAAATCACAAGACACACGAATCCAACGAATAGGGAGGAAAAGAAGAAGACGACAACGACGAACACGACGGCATCTCACAATACTCACGAACAATGTCGCTTGCTGCAACAAATGACGACAACGATGAGGTGAGAATGTTTAGGTGTCTTGATCACAGCCTTCTCCAACAAAAAAAGCGATCGATATTCACACACGTGAACAGTTGTTATATATATGTATAATGGGTAAGTGACAGTATATGATGTGAAAAGAAGTTGACCGCACAGTTGAATGTTTGGTGGCAGAATGTTGTAAAAGCGATGCGATGAGGCGATGTATGTGTATGTGTACATGTATGCGGCATGGTATAAAGGATAGACCAGTATGTATCTTACCTGTTGTCGAGCTACTGTGTGTGCAAAAGCCTGTTGCATATTGCTCACTTGCGCACGCACACATTCACATACACACACATATATGTATATCGGCATGATCGTGAAGCTCTTTGCGATCATTCCCCTAGCACAAAAGAAGAAGCAGCAACAACAACAACAACAATGGACAAAGACACTGAACAGACCAATACACAACGGCCATTCATATATGGGATAATACATCGACATAAAATAAGGTATATATCGATATCGGCCAGTGGTTCGATACGTTAAAAGCTTTGAATGCCAAGCATGTGTGTGTGTGTGTGTGTGTGTGTGTGTATGTGTGCCATACATTCAATTTGTTCGTGTCGTTGTTATTGTTGTTGCTGTTTTTCTCACGTCTCTCTTCTAGAGGTAATTTTTTTCCAGTGAGCTCTTTACATCTGATTGTAATAGTTTTTATTTCTCGCAAGCAAACTGAGAGACGAAGAGTGTGTGAACAATTCGCCCTGTTGCGGTGTACATTTTTTGTTCCCTACTACTGCTCGTGTACTGCTCGTTAATGCATATATATTTTTTTGAAAGTTGTAGAAGCACCATCTCGGGAAGTGTTAATCCTTGATATTGTAAAAAAAAAGAAGCACACAGTGACTGTGATTGATGACAATTTAACTAAATTCATTTATATTATCATTTCGATTGACTGGCTGAGTTACATGCATGCGCGTGGTTTTCGTATTGCGTTGATGCATTCGCTAATTTAAAAGTAACCGAGAAAAAAGAAATCATAACGCCCCCACCACAACACGTTAAGCATGCTGATTAAATGCAAAATTCAACGAATCGATATGTAATCAATAACGGTTTATTTTATTTATTTTTTCATAATAAATTTCACGAATAAACAAACGCATAAACGAAACATCAACAAACCCATTTAAATTTATTATTTGAAAAAAGAAAGAAAAAAGTGGTGATTTGGACAAAAACACATGTATTGTGCAAAAAAAAAGAGGAGAAAAAATTTCTCGTCGAAAGAAAGAAAAATGAATCAAGTTATCTAAATGAGTTCAGTGAAAATATATAAACCTATCATTTTGTAGAAATAATGAGTGCGTTTTTGTAATTAAAAAAAGAAGAAGAAGAAGCAAAGGAGATATAATTGAACGACATAGAAATGAACGACACCGTTATGATGGCAATAAATGGAAATCGCAGTACCGAATTTCAAGTGCGTCATTTGATACATTCTCAACCACATCATACTCAGGATTAAATTTATTGTTCAATTTTCACTTCAATTGCACAATGGAATTTGGATTCAAAATTGAAAGTTCAACCACCCGATTTTGTTCACCACCTTATTATCAATGAACAACGATATGGATTAAAATACAAAAATAAATTCGTTTCAAATGGTTTTTCGTTTAAATATCAACCAAAAGGCAATAGTGAAATAAAAGTGTGTTTGCTACGGTCAGTGAACGAATTGAGAAAAAAGAAGAAGAAATCAAACGAACTAACAAAAGAACGATTGAAAAAATAAAACAGCAGTAAAAAAAAATTCAGTTTAGTTTCTAATTTATAGAGAAAAAAAATTTATATATTTATATCAAAATGTCAATGTTAGTGATATTAGTATTGTTTGCAATTTTCACATCGGTAATGCCGTGTGGTCCTGGACGGGGAATTGGTGGTCCAAGACGTTTGCGTAAACTAACACCATTAGTATTTAAACAGCATGTGCCAAATGTTAGTGAAAATACGATAAACGCATCTGGTCTGCAAGAAGGCAAAATCACCAGAAATCATGAGAAATTTAAGGATTTTTCACCCAATTATAATGAGGATATAATATTCAAGGATGACGAAGGCACTGGTGCTGATCGTGTTATGACACAAGTAAGTAGGCGCAAAAAATAACACACACACACACTTTTTTTCTGGCTCCGTTGAGGATAAAAAAAAAGGACAAAAATAACTTAAACCAATCCATTCAAGTGTAAGAAAGTAGAAAAGAAAACAACGGACCAAATGTGGATAAAAAAATGCCATAATGCGTGACAAGGAAGATATACTCAACCGGAAAAATAAACAAACAACAAACATTTTGGCTTATTCGTTCATTCATTTTCAATATTATTTTTTAAAAAGTCCATTTCTTCCTGTGTCTTCAATTTTTTTTCCGTTCTGCCCGCACAATTTCTCTCTCTCTCTCTCTCTCTCTCTCTCTCTCTCTCTATCTCGTGCCATTCTGTTTTCGTTTGGCTGTTTGTTCACTTATATCATTTTGGAATTATGAATTGCTTTTTATGTTTTTACATCGATTTGCAAGGAGTTATTAATAGCCATCAATCAAGATTTAAAGCGCTTATCCTTTATATCATTTCCAGTATGCAAGAGAGCGAGATTTTTGGTGATGTTGCGCGACTTCACTCGTGCGCACCCAGTAACCGTTCTTCTTCTACTTCGTTTTTTCTTGTGTCTGTTGCTTTTTGTTTAATGCAATTGTTTGATTTGAATATTTCAACATGTTTTATTGTGTAGAGCATTCAGCTTCTGATCATCAATCATACGGCGTTTTGTGCGCGCCGTTTCAATATTTTTTTGTTTCGGTGTTTGTATGCGCATGAGTGCGAGCTGGACTGAATGTGCACGCGCAACCTAGCTAAAAGAGCGATTACGATTTTTCCTCTCGCTGGTGTCTTGACAGATAAATTATGATAATAATGCCATTTTTGGAAATGTTGATGTTTTCTGTATCGGTATTAGCAGCCGAAAATGTCATTAAAAGTAACACCATACCAGCACAAATCCACATCACTTGCATTTTTCGCCATGGTTAACTTTTTGTTTCTGATGTTGCCATGATCAGCAATTCTGTTTCGTTTGCAGATTCAAAGTCAGTGTTTCATTTTGTGAAGAATTTGTTTAAATTTTTTGTGAGTGTTTTCACTATGTAAATGACAATTCACAATTCTTCACAAACCATTACTGTTCAACAGTGCTGATTCAATACGATTTTTGATGCGGATCATCGAAGAACGTCCCATTCTTATGCATATCATTGATTCAATTCACCTTCAGTGTAGATTATTGTCTAAACAATTATAATTTTTATTTCAAACCGTTCATGAGTGGTTTAGTTTAGAATATGATTCGAATCGAAAACCCATTTTCAACACGTTTGGTGAAGGAAAAAAATTGTAAAAATTTCAATATTGTATGAAACATACATTTTCCTGTATTTTAAACTTCAACTGTGATACAAAAAGATGGGAAAAAAAAACTTTCACTGTCATTCAAATAGTCAACAACACCAATAAATCACTGGAATTTGAGGTTTGTTGTCGTCTCAGTGTGTGTGTGTGTGTATATGGATTGAGTGCAAAAATCATTCAAAGACTCACATTTTCCATGGTTAGCAATAAACCAACGACAGATGATGGTTGCGTGAAGTGAGAGAACGTCAACAATGAGAAGCATTCGAAAGAATTCATTCTTTCGTTCTCATTGTAACTGCTTTACGATATGAAATTCCATTGTCTGCAACAGATTAAAATCAATAAAACAACAAATTGTTTCAAAATAGGTTTAGTGGTTTATGTCTATGTTAATGTTGCCATTAATTTCGCGGTAAGGTTTCATCCTAAACTGAACCAAACCAAACCGACAACAACTAACAACAACAGAAGAAGATGATGATGATGATAAAAAAAACGAGCAGCACACACAGCACACTGTCTGCCAAATACCAAAAACGGATGGGCAAACACATCGGATAAGTTGAAAACCGCAACAAAATGACTATATGGCATCAATGTGAATGGTTAAATGGTACTAATAAACAATATACACTCAATTGTCACCTACTCAGGGTCTCTTGTTCGTCTGTCATATCGTGCGGTCGATTTTATGGAATGCTTCGCCATATTTTTTTGTTCGTTTCTCTCTCAATGGCCCCAGCTATCGATATGGCCCCATTCGGCTAATAATAATTTTTGGACAAATTATTATAAATGTTTCGTGTGTGTTTTTTTCCACTCTCTCTCTCTCTCTCTCTCTCTCTCTCTCTCTCTCTCTCTCTCTCTC
>NW_022601406.1:1612750-1655791 GCF_009176505.1 Sitodiplosis mosellana | reverse complement strand
CTCTCTCTCTCTCTCTCTCTCTCTCTCTCTCTCTCTCTCTCTCTCTCCCTCTCACTCTCTCCTTCGGTCTTCTTTGCGATGCAACAAAGCTGCAGAATTTATTGAAGTCGTTTTTTTCCACGTGTTTTTTTTCTTCTGCCCTGTCCGTTTTATATTTTTATGATATCGAGTCATAAATGGGTAATAAAATTAAATGAAAAAGTTTTATGATATTGAGGGGCTGGTTTGCAGTGAGCAATCATCACATGCCTAAGAGATAGGGAGAGAGAGAGTGAGTGGAGGAATGAGAGAGAGAGAGAGAGAGACTCAATAAAGCATTAGATCGATATGACGATCGCTATGATTAATCGTTAGGTCAGGAATGATGTCAGCGCCCAATGTTTGACGGAAGTTTATCTATCCTCGTTTCGTTGTTATTGCATTTTTTTCTCTACTCACTCTCCTCTAGATATACCATCAATAAAAAAAAATGCAAAGTGCATTGTAAATGGCCGTCATATCCTTTTGTGAAATGTGTTGTTTTATTTTATTGACTTATGATATATATTGTGAAAAATGAGATGAAATGATGGTTTCATGCTAGGCGCTAACATCATTTAGCCGAGCTAGCAATATAATCGTTGGTAATATGTTTATTGCGATTTGAGAGCTGATTCTTCTTCGTTTTCGAAGATACTTCGATGCGTTTTTTTCTGCTTCTTCTCAAACACAGTTTCTCCGTCTTTTTTTTTGCACCCGTAATCGATTGTTAATCGCTCTTCAAATCGGAAAACAAAGTATGCAAAAACAGACAAATTATAAAACAGCAACAACAACAACAGCAGCAGCAGCAACGATGCAAATCGTTTAGCAAATTGAGATTGATTATTAAGCTAAAAGCACTGTAAATATAAAACGAACGGTGGAATTTGTAGCACAAATTGTCTTGGAATTTTAAATACGCTCTTCGAATTGAAATCTTTCAACACTTGATTATGTGTGGTGTAGTGCCAAGGGCGCCGTTTGATTTTCTCGAATTGCACAATAAAAACACAGGTGGAAAAAAATCTTGCTTTTATAACTATGAATCAAATTTGCTTAATCAGACCAGGGTACAATTTGTGCAATCTAGTTGTGTAAAGCAGCACCACCGTCACCTTTGCCGCATCAATACTGAATTCTCACTTAGACAGAAGGCACAAATGGTTGTATACAATTTTCAGAAATTGTGATTATCAGTTCCATTCCCACGGGATTTTCTCGCTAATTTTGTTTACACTTTGATTGAATAAACTGTTTTCTGATATTGCATTTGTAACGAAATGGAATCGAAGCAGGACTGAACGAAAGAAAAAGAAATCTTGCGCGCGCTCATGACATTGCATTGACAACGAACGGTTTCATTTTCAAATCATTAGAAATCGCATCGCCCAGCCGCGTGTAAACGTGCAATATCGCCGTTGTCGTTTGGTCACAGAACGAAAGAGAGAAAAAAAAACGACGACGCACACATTGTTTGCAATTGAACGCGTCGGAATAAACGAAGTGTGCTTAAACATATACAAACCGAAAAAAAGACAGAAGAATAACAATTGATATTGTATACACATCACACAAAGTGTACAAAAACAAAACAAAAAAACGACGAAAGATTTATCATCATTTATGCGATTCGCGACGACGCAGTGTATGTACAAAGTCAAGAATTAGCACGTTGAGTTCATGGAATTTCCATATCATCTCTATGACGATTGACTAATGCTTCTAATATTCGATCGCGGTGCACAACAATTTATTTATCTGGATTGCATTTCATAAAGCTTCAGGAATGCATCATCCATTTTTGTTTTGTTTTCATTGTTCTTGTTGTTGGTGGTGGTCGGTTAGCTGTGTTTGTTTCTGTTAACAAAACGGCACTCGTTTGAAGAAAATGGTTTTTCTTTTCTTTCATTTCCATTCGTTTTGATTGGAATTGCTTTTTTTTTCGTTCTTTCATTCGTTTCGAAAATGGTTTGTGTACATGGGTAGCAGCACAGTTTGCTCGGTTTTCGACAGCATCGATTCGGAGCCACCCTCAAGCACAATCAGCCGATGATGTGTTCGGCTAAAATCGATTGATGCCCCGGCAACGAGATGTTTGAACGGATTTTTTCGGTCGGTTTTTAAGGAAGTTCCACTCAAGCTGCACAATCCAGTCAATAAACAGCAAATGTGTGCAAATAAACTGGAAAACCATATTCATATCGCTCAATAAATATCATATTGCATACGTATTCCTTTAACCTAGGGGCTAGGAACAAGTTGTGTCATTCGTATGTATTTGCATATATTCATGCGTTCGTGGCTTTGTTATTGTTGTTATACACTCACTGCGCTGCGAATGTCTCGTATATCACAAGAATTCACGAATATTCGTACGAATTCGTCTCAAGCGCTTGTGTTCCTACCCCCTAGCCTTTAAACAAACGACACGGAAAGAAACACGCATTTAAAACGGTTCTTGGGGAAATGATTTCATTTCATTTGGAATTTACACACCACAAGGCGAAAAATAATGAGACAGAGAGAAGAGATAGGGCAGAAGAAAAAAAAACAAGAACCATTTACTTGTAAATATATATTGAGAAAAACTTTACCAAGATAATTGCAATGTATTGAGTGTGCAAATTAGTTTTTAAATCCACACCGCATCGTCATGGTGTTAAGTGAATAATGCCGTTGTTATCTGTCTTGGTGACAATATTATAGCTCTCTGTGCGACGAAAGAGAGCAAAAAATAAAACGACTCTAACCGTAAAGAGCTCTACTTGTGCATAAATTAAATGTTCTGGCCAAGAGTGTTCTCCACTGATCAGAAATGCAAATATATGATCGGTCAAATCGTCAAATCATTGATGAAACATACATTGATTCTGAAATGAAATTTCTTGCGAGAAACAAAGAGAGGGAGAGATAGAGAGGAATAGAATTCCGAAATTCTAGAACCCAACCAAATCTGATAACGCAAACAACAACAACAACAACAAAAGATCACTTCCCAATTCTTATCTGGCTGTAAATTGCATATGATGTGGCGCGGCACATTCCGTATCAAGCCGCAAGATAATGGGATTGAGTGTTAAGAAAAAACCATCGGTGTTTGAACTGAAACAAAAGAGCGAATATCTAAAACTGCGACTATGTGCTATTTGTGTGTTCGCTGTCCTCTATGGGCCATAAAAGCACCCACAGCGGTCTCTTTTTTCCTCTTCTGTCTCGCTCTTGCTCTGAAAAAAAACGGCAAAAATACAAACGAGTGAAAACAGAAAACCAACAACGAGCTTCAAAGGCAGTAATAAAAACAATCAATAAATTGAAGAAAAGAGGAAGAAAGAACTAAAGACAAAAAGAGCTATTGAACGATTGTGAAGTATGTGAAATGTTTGCCCGTCAATGTGCAAACAAATCGTCCTATGTAAATAGACGCTTTTTTTCACTACTTTCTTCTGCTCGCTCCTCGCTCGCCCTTACTCTCTCTCTCTCTCTCTGTCTTACTCGCTGTGCGCTATTTCAATCGATCGACCGTCGCTCACTCTACACAAGTGACGTTTATTTGTTATTCACTTATTAATTTTAAATCATTTAACACTTATATTTGTTCTACACACTTTAAAAATGAATTATTTGAATAATCGGTTTCTCTCTTTGTTTCTGGACGGCATTTGTTTTCGTTTTCATCATTTTCTTCGGTTCCGCTTATTCATCTATACCGTGTACTTATAGTTTTTCGTGTATATACCATATATTCGTTCTCCATGTCTCACGTTTAATTTTTTCAATTTATAATGCAGTCGGTTTTATGTTCTCTGTTATTTAAAAGCAAGGTGCACAATTTTTGGTGTACACACATAGTGTGTATGTGTGTGTGTTTATGTGTATGTTTGGTTGGTTTGACTGCTTGGATTCTCTCTTCTTCTTTTTTTCTCATGTTGAAGTTGCTTCGTTTGTTGCATTATTTCGTTTCATCGGCTAAAAGACCGTGTTCAAAATAAAGTGTTTGCGGTTGTGCTTTTACGTGTACATTTCACAAATATTGACTGTTCTTATGCATCAAAGTTCCCTATCAATATATTGATTTTCATATATTGAGGATCACCTCAGTTCACCCGTTCAACGCTATAATTTTCATCCGTTTTTTTCTTCTCGCTCTCACTCTCTCTCTCCGTTCTTCGTGTGGTTTCTTCAATAATTTTATGCGTCCTTCATAACATTACTAGCTTTCAAGCAGCAAAGAACGTTCTTTCTTCTCATTCACTCATTTGCTTGTCATTGAACGCAAAATCAAAATGCCAGCAAATAAGATAAACACATCGGCAATCGATCGCACGGATGTCTGTCTCGAACTAATGTTCAAGTATCTGGCCCTTTTTCCCAAGCCGATGTGTACAACAGCCAAGTACAGTCGCACCAATAATTCACATCGTGATTTGAGTCTGGATGAATTGAAACTAGGAAACGCATTGAAGTGCTTTTGATTTTCATGGGAGACTCTAAATTTTGGATTTAAGATTCCTTTTTGGCTGACCAAATCTCAAAGTTTCCTTTTTGACTGACCAAACCTCGACGTTTTGTTTTTGGCTAAGATTAACCTGTACAATATTGTAACTTGGTCTGAAGATTCTTAGTCTTAAAATGCGGTGCATGCTGTCCATTCATTCACTGAATTCATTGCGATTGTGTTTCTATTCAAATATTCCAAATTTTACACGTATTCTCAGATAAAATATCGATTGCGTTCTCACGCAAAGGACATTTCCGTCAAATCTGTGATCAAGAATCAACTTTTTGTCTTCACACTTTTCTGTACTCATCTCTGATCTTTCTTCTTCAGTCTATCGGTCATCAACCGAATTTTTAATTCATTCATCATTCCAATTCCAAAATTGTGATCACTCTGTTTCATTTGGCAAAATCATTTGAATAATCATTCAAATGAGGAGGCTAAATCAACACTTTCGATTCAAATCGATTTCTTTTCAACGATTCGATTTATAATTCTTTCATCGAAATCCAAATTCACGATTGATTCTATATCAACAGCGACAACAACAACAACAGCGGAGTCGCATCACGATCAAACACTCCTCTTTTTATTATATTTCTTTCATTTCCAAACCCAGTATTAGACCTGAGAACGAAGCTAACGGCACTAAATCAATAACCCAACATAGAAAATGTTCAACAATGTTTACAACTGATTTGTCTTCATTTTTTCTGAGAAAACACAAGAAAAAAAAACTAATTACAACAACAGCAAATCCCCACCGAAAAGTAATTGAAATCCATTTGGTTTCAAATTGTTCAAGCTTAGGAAACATCAAAATATATCTCGAAAATGTTGCTTCCAAAATGGGTATTTCTGTTCAAATCCAAAGTAATTGTTTTATTTGTTTCAAACTTCAACAACACACAACAAAATGAAGAGTAGAAAAAAAAAAACGAATTTAAAACACAAGCCGAAGTAGGCATGACGCAGCATCGAATGAAATTTCAACAAGGATTTCAGAATGGAAGAATGGAAAGATGAACGTAACAATGCGAGGTAGAGAGAAAAAAGAATCATATTGTAAGTGATTATATCAATATTTAATTAAAAAAAAAATGAACGAAACCGGATTTGATGGGGATTTTGTATGTAAGCTAAGTGCTAATCCATGGTGTAATTGAAATGCGTTTAAGCTTTTTTTTTCTTCATCTAAGCAATAAGAATCAAACGAAAGAAGAAAGGAATCCTCCTCATCACAAAGCATAAAGAGAGAGGCAGAGACGTTGGAAAAGTCTTAAAGTTAAAAAGTTATGACTTTAAAAAGACTTATTACTTAAATCCCATCGAAAACATGCACGTACTTTCTTTCTCAGATGTGTGTTCTCGATTTTTTCTTGTTGTTGCTATTCATGTGAGTCTTTGTTTGAAATGCAATAGGTGCACATAACAAACACATAACTATTGTCCTCAGTTCAACTTCAAACGCAGCGCGCTTGCTCATTGACCGAGTATTACAAAATAGAGTGGAGTGTAATACAGTGCAACAAAAAAAAGAGCAACCGCAATAAGATTGAAAATTGCAATCGTTGTTCGACTATGTGAGTGTGTTTCTTTTTTTTCTGCTCTTTTGCCACACTCTCGCGCGCCTCACTTGTCACACTTCATGTCCACGAAACAAAAATCATATTTCGCTTACTGTATCTCCATGACAAATGTAACACATTTGTTCTGTGTGTGCATGTGCGTGCGCAGTTTTTGTCGTCGTTGTTGCATTTGTTGCTGTTATAATGTTATTACTGTGAAATTCAGTAATCATCCAATCGAATGCGATTAATTCTACGGGTTATTTCTGTTATGCCGAACGCGATATGGTTATTTACTGGTCGGTTGTTTGGATTATGGGCGATCGAGTGTCAATACTCGTCGTCGTCGTCGTCGTTGTCGGTAAAGGTGAGCAAGAGTTACGATCGTGGGTTATCGTGTGCTTTTTCGTTCGTTCGTGCGCGCGCGCAAGCACGCATTCACTCATAACAAAGTGAAGCGCGGAAAGAGAGAGAGAAAAACTTGACACAAAACAAACCGGTCAAATCGCTTATGTTCTTCAATGCGTGGGAATTAAGCGTACGGTACGATACATTACATTCTATGAAATAACGATGATTTGATTTACACGAAACGCTGCACAAAAATGGTGTTTAACTATTTCCTGGCGGAAAACAGCAACAACAAATCGCAGCAACAGAAACGATGAAACACATCGCAGAAATGAAAGGATGCAGAAGCGTCATTCATCTCGAATCCTTATCACAACTGTTCTCCCTCTCTCCCTTTATCTTTTTCTCTTTCTTTCTCTCTCTCTCTCTCTCTCTCTCTCTCTCTCTCTCTCTCTCTCTCTCTCTCTCTCTCTCTCTCTCTCTCTCTCTCTCTCTCTCTCCACAACGGTGTTTGAAAATCTCATTCAGAATAAAAAGACTTGATTCAACAGTTGCATTATTTCTTTATAAAATCATTATTTATTTCGTTTGTGCATTTTTGTTTCTCGGTACAAAAATTTTTTTTTCGGTGTGCGCTTGTTGTGTGTGGGGACGTATAAAAAATTGCTGTTTGCTGTTTCGACAAATGGTTGCGCCACTTGCGATCTCTGTGAATGATCTCATATATGAATGCCATAAATTGTGTGTTGGTGAGATACCGTCACAATTTTGACATTGATTCATTTGGTTGGCTTCTTCTGTTTATGTCAAATCAAAAGAAGAGAGAAGCGAGACACCATTGAGCTACTGCACATGCAACCTGAAAAATGACAATAATAAACAAATGAAATGAATTTTTTTTTCGTAGCGGTGCGTGTGTGCGCGCATCGCGCTCACGCAAATGACAGCCAAAGAAAAGATGAACAACAACAACAACATACACCATACACACCAGGATTGATTAATGATTTTTGTTCGAACAATATGTCCACATTCAATCTCAATTCATTCTGTACGCGGCTCATTCTCATTTCAATTCGTTATCTTTTTTGGCCAAGCAAACGGCTGCGCGCGCCGATCAGAAACAATCAACGCTGCTCATTTGTGGCCCATCTAACCAGGGGAGAGAAGAAGAAGAAAAAAGAAAGAAGACGCAGTGTACGCAATGAAACAAGTAACAATGCATATGTATTCAACAACAACAAGAACAATATAGCAGAAGCAAAAAAAGAGAGAGAGAGAGAGAGAGAGAGAGAGAGAGAGAGAGAGAGAAAAACCAACCAACCAACACGAAAATTATCACCATCTACGTTAAAAACGATGTCGTTTAGTGTCAAAAGGTAGAAAGCAGTAAATATTGGTGAAACTCATTATAAACGATAAAATACTAACATTAAAAAGCTTTAAATTATATTTCTCTTTCGTTTTGTTGCTGTTGCTGCTTTTCGTTCACTCGTTGTGCTTCGTTTTTTCGCTTATGCTTTGGTTGGGTTGGGAGTCTTACGTGTCGCGCATCATTCTTCATATAAATATTCGTTTATAAATTTTATAATGTCATGCACTATCCCTAGGGGTTTCACGCAACTTAAAATTCATCTAAAATTTCAATATTTCTCTCTTTTCTCTAAAATTCTCTGGGATTCACCAAAATCCGTATTATTTCGAAATATTTCAACATTCACCTTGAAAATTATGTTCTGGAAGTGGGTTTTGGTGGATCCCCAGGATCGTTCAAAACTGCTCCCGGTTCTGGAAGTGGGTTTTGGTGGATCTTCAGGATGGATCAGACTGGGTTTGACAATGCCCTGGTCCATCCTGAGGTTCCACTTCCAGAACCAGGAGCGGTTTTGAACAATACTGAGGATCCACCAAAACCCACTTCCAGAATTTTTAGATTCAAAAAATTCTAAAAAATTCGAGTTTATGAATAAAAAGAAGCAATATCTATAGTTTACACATAAAATGGTTTTATTTCCAGCTATTTAGTAAAATCTTCGACCTTCGAGTTTGCGTGAAACCCCTAGCACTATCCTATGTTTTGTCTGTGGTTTCGACTCTGTTGTAAGTGTGTGTTTTTTTTTCGCGCTGCTATTGCGTTTTCGACCCGCGACATGACGGTTCAGGCTATTTTGGATGTATGTTCTTCAACTATGTGTTTGTTTCGGTTTTCGTTGAGAGCTAGAAAATTAATGTATACTTTAATAGAACGTGTTTGTACAAATTAAAAACGCACATAGAGATATCATCAAATGTTCAGTGGACACTTAAATTGTTCAAATGCAAAACATCGCACGTCTCAGCGCCGTTTTCCATGGAAAACCATGCCATCGCACCCAAAAACAAAAAAACAACACACGCACAATCAGTTGATGTCTTTGAGTGATAATGTTATTTGTTCGTGTCTCGCAGAACGACGAGAATTCGGCACATACACACACCGTAGACTCCGTTGAAATGTAACCGCCAAGTGTTTAAGTGTTCACTGTTAACATTATTCATTTGCGTCTTTATGCCTCATTTACCTCAGTTCCGTTTATCGCACGTATTTAAAATGGACAAAAAATGGGTTTTATTCGTGCTAAATGAAATAACCGGTACACGAGCCAACCAATAAAAAGACAACGACCAGATAGCCAGTTTAACCTACTCGGAGCATGTATTGGCTTTGACATCACGTTTAATAATACCAGGCAAACGATTTAAACTTTTCTGATCAATAAGATTAAACAACCGAACAAAATCAAAATGCAACGAAATCCCACGGGCCTACGGACATTTGGTTTTCTCATCAAAAACCAATTGCCCATGATTCTTAACCAAAAATGTTGCTCATTGTTCGTGCAACATGCAGCTATAGTACGACGATATGTATGAATGTTGAACATTAATTGGTCAGCTGAGTCCGACACTTTACTATGCCAAAGAATTGAGCCAAAGAATGCACCAAAACCATTAAAAGAAGTAAACACATTTCGGTGTTGAAATAAAGCAAATTTACATTTCACATAGAAATTCCAATCATATTTTCTTATATTTTGACCGATCGAAAGTAAATTGTTTTGAGATGGACAAACAAACGGTTATTTAAATCTGATAAAATTGCGATTTAAAATGAAAGAGAAGAGAAAAAAAAAGCCTTACATTTACCGACTCCAAATATTTACTGAATAAATGACAAATAAAAACGATCATTAAACAAATTCATGTCAGTTGATGTCTAAACAAACGCGGATTTTGTGTTTAAATACACCAGTTGAGCCACACAATGTTGACGTTTCTTTTCGCACATTTCGGCGGTTTCTTTCAACAATCCAGCCAATCAGTCAGTTTTCGATTCAGCAAAACCGGAATGCGATCGGTGACAGATCTAAATTGATCAATCTTTGACCAGTTCAAAATGAACGATCCGAATTGTAAATCGCTTTTCATTCCAACATGAACTAATGAAGGGGAAAAGTAATCCAATAGTTTAATCAAATCGAATTACACAAAAATATGATGTAATGAGTTCGCTTCAATATTTGATACTTGTGAATGGTTTGTTGTTCGCATGGTTTTCTTTCGTTGTATGGCTTATGCTGTGGTTATCCGTTGCATTGATTCATTGAAGAAAAAAAAAACACGGCATTAATTGGAAGTATCGTTTGTTCTGTATTGAAACAGCAACATTTCGTTTTGCTCTCTCTCTCTCTCTCTCTTTCTCTTCACGTTGTGAAAACAACGGTCATTTCTGTCGTCCGTGTTTGTCGTGCAAACAAATCGAAAGTCAAAAATCTTTTGAAATGCGTATTCAGCTGGAATAAAAGGCATCAACGTGCCTGTCCATCCTTTTCCGCAGCGATCCCCCTTCATATAAATTTTTTTCGTTCGTTCGTTCGTTCGTTCTGATATACTGCAATGAATCTTACTCTCTCGCTTTCGATCTGAAAGTGATCGAAGATAATAGCATTTGCTTTGATTGCAACACAACGATTATACGAAATGACACATGAACAAAAACACACAATGTTTGATCAGGAACGAGCAAAAGAGACAAGAGCGAGAGAAAGAATTGAAAAAAATGTGCGCGCACACACATCGAGTAACATATTGGGTAAGCATCGCGTCGGGGATACCGTACATAAGCAGTAACCGATCGCTTATACACTGAGCTCAGTGCCACGGTGAAAATCACAAAGCGCACACGAAACGAGCGAGAGAGAGAGGGAGAGCGAGAGAGTGATATGCACGGTCTGTTGGGTGATATGACATTGACATAGGTAATGCGTGAAATTTGAATCCACTTCCACACCGCATGCATTACATGGCATATATCAATTCGTAGGCACAACAAGTCGATGACAAGTAAATGAGCCTAATAAGTAAATTTATTTCAAATTCATTTTGTCATTTCATTCATGAATGAGAATTCATTGCAGAGGGCCGAAAATATGACAAAAAGTGTGAACGCTAATCAGCGAAACCCCCGCTTCATTCTACCGTTGTTTGTTTTTTTTTCTCTCTCTCCCTCTGGCTCTTCTGTTCGATCGTTCGTTCGTTCATCGAAGGAAGAAGTTCGTACGCAGAGGATACGAAAATGAAAACCATTGAGAAGTTTTTTTTCCCTTCGTTTCAAAGAGGAACGAGAAAAAAAACGACACGACACATAACAATGTATGTAAAGGAGTTCAACTATAAAAATTTGTGTCTGAACATTGATTTTTTGAATTTGATACTTTTCGATGAAAATTCCAGCGCCATGTAGAAGTGCCATGAATCTTATTATATTATTGATTTTCATCTTAACGTATTTTTTTCTTCTCTCTCTCTCTCTCTCTCTCTTGTTCGGTTCACATTTTTATTTCCACATGAAACTATAACCGAAGAGAAAAAAAAAATCCATTCGAAACTGATGTGAAGTGATGGATATTCAGATGACGCTCCGGAATGAATCCTTTCTCATCGACACCGTATAACAACGAACAAATTCCATTCCGTTCATTTCTCGTTCGTTGTTCGAATTTTGCTAGTCCAACACAATAGTTTTATAATCAGAAGAAAAAAATTCGTAGAAAATTATCGTTCAAGAGATTATTTGCATTTTTTTTCTCTGTTCTTCATCTCGTTTCTACTCACAGCCACTCTCTTTTAAGTGATTGAATCGAATCAAGAGTCAATAGAGAGAACAAATTTTTTTTCCTTTCAATTCTGAACAAGTTTCCAAACAGTCTATCGGCTGCGTTTTAATCAAACCGAAGAAATGCATATTTACACAAGGCTTGTATTGATTTCTCATGGGGCCCATCGTTTATAAATTTTGTGTTGTATACACATATATACCATATTTCGCATCTCATTGCATTTTTTTTCTTTCTTTATCAATTTCTTTCTCTCACTCATTCTTGGTTGGCCTTTCATTGAATTTGCAAATTCATTAGTAAATACAAAATTGCCGTATGACAATCGCTTCAATAATTCATTGTAGTCAAAATAAAATATTGACATTTTGTTTGTACCAAACAAAGCCGAATAAAAGAAAAGAAGTCAGTTTTATTTTCAAAGCTTCTGTTAGGGCTTGACTTTTGAGGCTGAAGAGCCGTTCTATTCAGAACGATGGCTTTAACAACGAAATTTACACTATAGAGAGGAAGAGGGAAAGAGAGTGAGAAGGTAGCCCGAAAGCAGAAAACACAACAGACAAGATTGATGACAACAAAACCGCAATACAGGAAAATCACTGTCTAAATAGAATGGATAAAACGGAAAAATGATATACAAATTTCTCTCGGTCAGACACAAAATGTGTTGCTTTTATTTCTCTTTCATTTTTGTTGTTCGAGAGAATGAAGCGGGACAGAGAAAGAGAGAGAGAGGAATTGAAGGGAAACTAAAGAGGGAGAGACATGCATTTCAAGAGGAAGAAACAAACTTATGAATAGACATTGACTTTTAATGTCGTATACAGCAATTTAACAATATGTTTATAAATATTATGTTTGTTTACGTCGGTTTTGTGATCGACTGAGAAAAAAAGGATTGCTTTCGTTGAATTTTTTGAGCCCACTTGGCAACTGAACAGAATGACAACTAAGCAGAAAAAAATCATTAAGTAAAATGGGCAAGCAAAGCGAAATTAGCGATAAATTCAATCGAATCACATGGCTAGAATAAATTGTATTTTCGTAACACATACAAATACTCGTAAACTTCGCATCAAATAGCAAAGACGAGTCTAGACGAAATTCAATGATCATTCTGCCATTTTTTTCTTTCCGTAGCCATTACGTTCAGTTTCAACTGAACAGACGAGCAATTCTTTTTAACACTTAAACACTGATGAAAATGTGAAATTTGTAAACTGTGCAATTATTTTCGATAAAATGCTTATGTATGCATGTAAATGCACATCGATGGAAGATCAGACAAAACAGGAAAGAGAAAACATTCCATTCGCGTCTTTCTGTTTGCACAAGACCTATATATAGTGTTCACATCGAACACACACACACACACATATATACAAGAAGGAGAAGAAAAAAAAATTCGCCTTACGATATGAAGCGCAGCAGTGGCAGCAACTGCGGCGGCAAAGTCAAGCGAGCAAGCGAGTGAATATCGGGAATATCTGAGAGAGTAAAGCGAAAATAAAACGAGAAAAAAAAACATACACAAAATTAAAATGATGAAAGAAAAAAACGAACACATGAACACACAAAAGCATACATCGAAGTTAGTAAACTTTGGCGGTGTCCGATCAAACGATTGGCTTCAAAGTGTCTTTTTCTCTCTTTCCGTTTGCTCTTTTGGTTGCTCGCTGTTATTGTTGTTATGGTTAATTTTTTTTTTCTCTTCTTTCTGTATAAACAAATACAAATAAGATCCTATTTAGTTAATATATATAAAAAGTAAACAGGGGAAAATACAAGAAAAACGGCAATTGGAAAGAAAAAGAAGAAGATGATGAGGAAGAAGAAGAAGGAGGAAAAAAAATGAAGAGAAGGTATGAGCAAAATGAGCACGATACCTGTGATATTGAACCGAAAAAAAATATAATACCACAAAAATGGTAGAAACATCAGAGTAATGGCATAACACAGCAATAATACAACGGGCACACAAGCCGCAATACGATACACCCTGCGAACGAGAGAGAGAGTGATCAACAACGAGAGATATAATGTATAAAAATGAATTTGAAATATACACAATTAAATAACTAATATTCTTCAATGATTGTGTGTACACACAGAGTAACTCGCTATCGAATGAGTGGTCCGATACAAAAGGAGGAATATTCTCTCTCTGGCTTTTTTTTTCATAATACAATAAACATCACAGAAATGTGAAGAGAAGACACACAAACAACAACGACAACAACAACAACGGGCAACGAGTGAGGCGAAAAGACACACCGAGAGAGTGAGAGATTCCAAATCGGAGGGACTTTTGTTGTTCGTTAGTTGGTTTTCCTTTTAAAGAACAATAAACAAAAAGATAAATACATTTAGAACGAAATAAACGAGCCGACGATCAATAAAGTACTAATCTACAGTGTAAAGCATCAATGTGTGTGACACGAGATAGACGGTATGAAATGAAAGAAACGTCGCACCTTCTCACAACACACATACGAGAGAAATAACACATGAAAACAGAGAAAAAGCTATGCCAGAGCCGAGCAGAGCCAGCGCGAGTACGTTTGATTTAATCAAACATAGCGTACATACCGAAACAACTGATATTTACCCACATAATTCGCTGTGTGTGCGTTGTGTTTTTTTCTCCCCTTGTTTTCGTTTTGTTAACACTTTACACATGTAAATGCTTACACTCAATAACTTTCAATCGACAGACACTGAGAGATTATATTCCCGTAAATAATTAACTACCGTTTTTTCCTCTCTTCTCTCGGTTGTTTTAACAACAATCAAGTTGAATCTATCCGGCCATTGTTTCTTATTTGTTAGAATTTGGGCGCGAGAGACTAACTGAACGCCCGTTAAGCGTGACCAAAATATCAATTAAACGACATGCTAATCGTTTTACTTCATTCGTTTAGCAAATGATTTTTAAATTGTTAAATATTATGGGAACTTGCATCAAGCGCAGGAGAATAAATGGCCCAAGAAACGAACATCAACAAGAGTTAGAGTCAGTCACTATGACTATTAATCGGATAGTTTTTTCTAACCGGAAAAAAAACATGAAAAATAACCGTTCCGTTATAATGGCGTTTAAACATTACGTTATGGCCAGCGTTATGCTCGCAGAAATACCAAAAAGGTTCAACAATAGATACCGCAATACTAATTACCACAGCCATTATGAACTTCTTTGAACCTCTCTCTGTTGCTAAAACATTTTTCTTGTGTCAGCTAATCAAATCTAAAGAAAATATTTGCCAAATCATTTGGTCGGTAATTGATACACACCGAACATTTTTTGGTCAAACACATTTTATCTCATGGCATTTTCAATGCACGCTCGTCAGAGACGCCATTGAAATTCGAATGAAAATGCTCACATTCAAACGATACCAACCGACACAAAAAAAAATCGATTCTCTTGCATACAAGGCGATTTATTGATAGAAAATTCACCTGTACTCCTCCTAACATAAAATGGGCGTGGTTTTACCAGAGAAGAAAAAAACCTTTATTTCTTTATTCGAAATATTTGGTGTGTTATCATGGCCCATTTTTTTTGTTGGTCAATCCACTTTTTCTCCATTGGGAAAATTTTCTTTTCGACGAAAGACGAAAAGTTGTTGTGTGCCGGGTTTTTGCGCTTGTTTCGTGTTGAAAAACGTGGAGTTTGAATTTGCATATGAATTTTTCTTCCGTTGTGATAAAAAACGTACGGTTTGTAACTTGAGTATCATTTCAAGCACTGCAAAATTCATCAACACATCAATGGAAATGGCATATAAAGAGAATTTTTTTTTCCCAGTACAACATATATCCAGAGAGTTGTAACTCAAATTGGCATTGAATGAATTTCATTCGTTGTTCCAATTCAAAGGACCTCAAATTTCCTCCTCAGCCGGCCTCCTGATTGCCCATCAGAAAAAAAGAAGAAGAAGAATGATGCAAAATGCGGTGCTACATGGCACATTCCGAACGGACTGGTAGAATATATTCGGTTTAAATACAAACAACTGGTCTATTGAGATTTGTTCAGTTCTTTTATTTTTCTTCACAAAACCATGAATGACATTCGTTCGGTGGTTCTTTTGAACTTGTAGCGTCAATGAATTACTGGGTAAAAATGGTATTGTCTATTTTTGATGCTTTCTTATCGGTCGGTTTGTGTGTTTTTTTTTTGGGTAACAAACAACATCAATTGCATTCGAATGTGGCGGTCAACCGTGTGAATTAGACAGATTATTGTACCGACAACTTTCGCCAGGCCACTTTGATGTTCGATTTGGGTGGTTTTTTTCGTCAGTCGTTTTTTCGGCCTCTGTGTTCAGGCCCTATGAATTGGTGGTCAATATAAATTTCCTTAAATGACAAATATTTCATTGTTTGCTCTGATCAAGATAAAGTGAATGAAAACAAAACCAAAAAAAAATATAACAACACCGTTTAAGCAAACACCAATTTTTGTTGTTGTCGTTGTTGTCTCTTCACATTTCACATTTCGGTTGAATCATCATCAATGATTGCATCTTGCAATCGTCTCCTATCAAATAAATCAACGCTTCAGATTAATAAGCAATTTTCGATTGAAAACACCGTTTTAAAATTCAATTCAATATTTAGTTAGTTGATAACGATTTTTTTTATTTTATCATTGAGAAACAACAAAGTTTCACTTTCGGATCCTTAAAATGTTTTATGGTGTTGATTTCTGTCGAATTAGTGTATTGAACGGTTGTTGTTGTCACTTCTTCTTCTCTTTTAAATGCTATGCCATTCGAAACTGATTATCGACTTCAAAAACGAGCCATCGTACGAACTAACGATTGAAAACCAGCGAGTAAGCAACGAAGAATCTATTCACTTTACTTTTCAGGAATTTATTCTCCAAAGTGTTTGTAAAAATGATGTGTTTTTTTTTCTTCTCTTGTACGGTTCTGTACATATGTGAGCTTTAAACGCCTCTACCACTAACAAGTCTTTATGCCGCGTTTGATATCTCCTTCTGCCTGATTCTCTCTTTCACATACAACCAATTTTTTTTTTCGTTGTTTCTTCTTTTTCGATTTTCTTCTCGCTCCACGATAAAATACTCCATCGTTGGCTACTAGCTTCGATCGCTACATACATATATAAGCAACGTACCTAATGTGCGAGCATATATGAGAGGAGAGAGATATATACGTGTCTGCACGGCCATTTTATAGCGTTAAGCTGTTTAATATCATCTTATTATTCTCAACACTTTTCTTTTTATTCGTGTTCATTTTCTGTTTTCTCAAGCCTCCTTTGGCGTTATTATTATATGTGTTGTGTTTGTATGGATTTTTTTTTTGTCTTCCACTCTTTCGTTCGTCCGCTTATTCGTGGGCTTTTGTTGGTTGCTGATGCTGCTGCTGCTATCAGCGGCCCCAAAACAATGGCAATCGTTGAAAACAGATACAAAAAACGAACAAACTTCAGAAAAAGATGAGAGAAAAAGCGAGAGAAAAAAAGACAAGAGAAACATACGGCCACGATGTGAGCGCTCAATGCTTAAACGGCGAGTAGTTTATTTTATCAGGATTTTTTCCCTTCTTTATTTTATTTCATATATATTATTAACAACAAATTCGGTCGTGGTTAAAACATTCGAAATCAACATCAATTTAAATGAAATAAATACTACGTTGGACACATTTTTAACGGGCGACTTGTTGCTACCCGAAAGAAGAAAAAAAAAAGCCACAGTTTTCAGTTTGGATGTTTAGATGCACGAAGAATTTCTTTTTTCTTTGGTTCTTCCCATGAAATATTGGAGGTAGAGGAGAAACAAATGGAATCTTCTGGAAATTGAACGAAATTTTGCGAAATCGTATCGAAAATTTTGCATTCATCGTTCGGAACGAACACCATTTTTCGACAGTAAATGTGTTTTCGAAGTGCTGAGAGGCATCATATAACTTCCGATAAATAAAAAAACACTCGCACACATCAAATGCAACTCGTTACATGCTCATTTTGCTCTCATAAAATCCAACCAGTTTCACATTATTAAATATCGCGCCATTTGCGCTCTTTGTCTGAAATTCAGCGGAAAATATGTTTTAAATGTTGCATTGAAAGAATGGGGCAGAACAGAAAAAAAAACACACACACAGAACGAAACGAATTTCACTATGCGCGTGCGCGCAGGTTCTCTCATTTTGCCCCTGTGTGTATATGTGATCGATATGTATCGATGGTATACAAATGATCATCATCGAAATGAATGAAATGAGAAGAAAACGTTTTACCGAAGAAACCATCACATATTTCACTTTACGATTTCGTTGTTGTATGGGTTTTTTCTTCTTCTCTTTCTTCGACGATATAAAACTGCCGCAAACAACATGTGGTAACAAAATTAAAGATTCACACAAATTGTCTAGCAGAATATATATAAAAGACGAAACCGATTGGTTGAGAGAGCAAGAGAGAGAGAGAGAGAGAGTAAAAAAAATGTTAATGCGTAGAAGAAACCATGCAAGAGATCAAACTAATGAGAAATGCAATCAAGGCAATTTGGTAGTTTAGAAAATCGGAGTGAATTTTTACACAGAAACAAAAAAAAGAACAGTTCGGGAGACAGAGAACAACGGCAGTAACAACAATACCAGAAAAATGAAGAAAACGCCATTGCCAGAACAAAATAATCGTCCATTTAATGAATCGAACGTTTCGAATGAAACAACTTTAGGAAATCGCCGGCAATCAACGAAATTTTCATTGAAAATTATTGTGAAGGTTCATACGATGTCCATTATACATTGTATAGATCGGATGCCGTTTGCTGCACAATTCATGCGTCTGTTGCAATTTTGTATTGTTTGTGTGCGCGCGCTGCGCTATCCGTAGAAAGTCCGATTTTCTGTTGTTGCCGTTGCTGCTGTGTTTGTGTGCTTTTTTATTCTTCTTCGTTCATCAACTTTGATTTTTTCCGCCTAATTGAATGTACATAGCTAGACTCGTTATACATTTGATTCAGCTTTTGGGTTTTCAACACACACACACAATGGCCATAAGCCTTGGACTTGAGTCAAATTTATACCATTTGTTTTGACTTGTTTGTAAAAACATTGGCTGGGTAATTTGGGTCTTGCACAAGCTGGCACTGCGCAAACAATGAAAATATTAAAACCAAACAAAATCCTATTCAGACCTCTACACAGAGCCGATATATATATGGAGGAGAGAAAGAAAGATCCTGAATGGGACCGACACATCCCGAATGAAAAAAAAAGCTAAACGCCTGAAATTGTGAAAAGTTGAAAAGTCATAGAGAGTGAGAAGCACACTACACACACAACACCGAACCCGAACTGAACGCATCGTTGGACAAAAAAGCAATTTGAGTTGTTGCTGTTATTCCTTTTTGTTGCATGCACACTTTTGCCATTTATCTATTTAGACTTGAATAGACATGGAGAGCATATCGACAGATAATGCGTATCGGCATCGCCCGCATGCAAAAACATAAAAATGGCAGGCAAACATAACAAAAAAAAACAAGACTAGAAGAATGAAGAACATTTAAGAATTTGTCCATGAGAGCTACCGGATGAACGCATTGCCAACGATCACAGCCAATCGATCCTTTGTTCTGCGCATTTTCCATCCCATTGTTCCATTTAATTCTTTATGAATATGAAAAAAATAAAATTGGAAACGAAACAGACCCACAGCATGCACACAATTAATTTGCTCTATGGATTTTCACTCAAAAATCCGGCATGAATTACCAAAACCGATTTCGACATCGACTTTCAAACAAACTGACCGAAATCTTACAAAATCATACACAAACAAGATAAAGAGATGCACGCTTGATTGGTCTTTGAGAGAAATTTCAAACAACGGCTCTGAGACGCACACTCACACACAAACTCGTACACTTACATATCATTCAAATCGTACAATAAAATGAAAATCAATCAGCGGCATAGTCATTTCTTCGTGTGTGTGCAAACATTTAAAATGACTTTGAAATGTGGCGACAATATGAGTAGCTAGCTGCATTTTCGCAGCACAAAGAACAACAACAGCAACAACGAAATTGCACCGGAGAGTTAATTTTCCGGGCCGTCTATTTGAAAAAGAAAAAAAGCGGAATGCTATGCAATTTTCCGAGAAATGTCAGTTAGCTGCAGCTCGAAATCGTATTAAGCGTTTGTCACGGCCATTCGGCGACAAAACAATCAAATATGCAACGCTCACTAAATATTTAACATTAATTTCCATGGTACATAAAAAAAGAATTCTATTTGTGTTTTGTTGCGAATAGAATATAGGAAAATGTGCATTTTTCCTCTTCTCTATGTTGCCCGTCGTTTCTCCGGTGTGTATGCATACACCGAAGATATTGTTGAAGTGTGTATCGAATGGGCAAATGTCAAAGAAATAATAAATATGAGCCCGAAATGTCCAAGGTTAATAGCTCATTGTGCCTCGGCAATTTTTCTTCTTCTTTATTTTTATACATTTAAAAAAAAAATATATATATATATATAGATTTCAAATGCGATACGCAACGGTGTAAGGAGTTAGTTTCTCCTAGTTGTGTTTTCCTTTTTCAAATTGAAATTGTTGCTGAAGTTGACATAGTTTTTGCGCCATCCTTCATTGTGTAGTCTTCTCTTCGTGTTTTGTTTTGTGTGTTGTTCGCCTCAATTGATGGACAACACTTCACACAAAAACGATATATTTCGAAAGGCAAACAATGACCATTTTTCCTCAGTTTTCTCTTTCTCTCGCTCTCTCGCTTTGCCTCAAACTTGGACAGCATCAGTAAACATAAAAATCAATCGTAATGAATATTTCTCTTTCTTGTTTCACCGGTAAGATAACACACACACACACACACAAGAGTTCATAAAGAAAAATCCTTCCTAAAACAGCATGGGTTTCGGCTGTGTATATTCTCTCTTCTGTGTTCGGTATGTTGTTTTGCCTTTTGTGCACAGAGAAAAAAAATCAAGAAGAAACAAAAAAAAAGATGCCGAAATGGAAGTGAATGAAACAAATAGCCACAATGCCAATGAAGAACGCATTGACACAAACAATACGCACACGAAAAAATATAAAATAAACTAACGATAGAAAATAACTTTTGAAAAATATTTCAATGGTAATCGATTTTATTCTTTTTTTATTGATTTTCTCCGTTTGTTGTTTTCTTTTCTTTTTTTTCTCTCTCTCTATCTCTCTCGGTGTTTCTTTTGTCGCTGCTTCAATTACACAGAGATGCAAGGAAAAATTAGACACGTTAGCAATATCCGTAATGAATCAGTGGCCCGGTGTACGACTGCGTGTCATTGAAGGATGGGACGAGGATGATGCACATGGCTTTGAGTCATTGCATTACGAAGGCCGAGCGGTTGATGTTACGACATCCGATCGCGATCGAAGCAAAAATGGAATGCTAGCACGTTTGGCCGTCGAAGCTGGATTCGACTGGGTGTATTACGAAAGCCGAGCGCATGTTCATTGCTCCGTTAAATCAGGTAAATTCACTTCAAAACATATTTCTGTAGGTTTTTTTTTTACTCTTTTCTTACATTCATAATATTGAATATTTTGTTCGTCGTACATCTCGAATGATAGAGCAAATGAATCGGATCGAAGCCACGTATAATGCCGAAAGACAGAAAAAAAATACAATCAGTACGTAAAGATAGAATTAAATGTGAGGAAAAAAGGGAGCGCACCATACACAAAAATGAAAATAAAAAGAGAAACAGAACTAGTTTTGATAGCCAATGAAGAAGTCCAATTCACACCAGTTTCATGTTTCCACTTCTTGCTATCAATTTTCACACACAAATGAGAGAGAAAATAAGCGATATGCAATGCACACGATGACGACGACGACGACCAAACAATGTATTTGCTTCTTGTTTGAATGTCGGTTAAATCGCGTGAGTGTGGCAACAAATGGACGACGGGATACCGATCTTCACCGGATTTTTGTTGTAAGGCATCTCTTGGTCGCCACAAAATCCAAGCATCCGCCATTTCCGACCCTCGCACCAAACATTTCACACAGCAACACTTAGCCGATCATGGTAAAATTACATTAACTTGAACAAAGTGGTACTTTTGTTGCGTTTTATTTCATTTTCTCAGCCATCCATCCATTTTCGATGGCATTTCAATATTTTTTCCATTTTATGAGAAAATGCACACATCTTTTGTGTGTGTGTGTGTGTGTGTGTATGCATGTATTCGGCTAACGAAACGGACACACATTATTTTCGTAATGAGATTGCAATTTTTCGTTGTTGTTGCTCTGTTTCGTGGTCTCTTCGTATTCAAAGTCAATTTATTCATTATCCTTTGCCTGTGGACAATTGCATGCAATCTTTTTTTTTGCGTTGAAAGCGTTTCGTCTTTGCTCGTCACCCTTTGCATAGATACGGACGTTTTTGTGCGAGAATGGTCGGCATTTCATGCATGAACAGAACATCCGAACCATAAGCTGAATGAATAAATCAGTTGTTGTTGCTTATTGATTGTTGGATTATCTATTCAGTTTAATTTTGTTGAATTGGATTTTCCACTTGACTGGTACTTTGCATTCAAAAGCCCATTCTTTTCTGCTGCTGCTAGTGTTTCTGTTGTTGGTGTTTTGACTGGTGTAAAACAGCGCGAGAAATCCGAATTAATAATATTGATACAAATCGGTGAGTGTGACAGTGTGCCCTGGGTATATGTGTGTGTATTTGTGGTGTTTGAAAAATGCATGCGGCGATTAATGTGACATTGAGATTAAAGCGTGTTGACCGACCCATGTCAATACGGCTAACAACACAACAACCTGCTGTTGGCCCGGGTATATATATCAGAGAGACCACAAAATACGTCGTTAAAAAGTGATCGGTGGGATCATTAGAGGGATAGCGAGGTAGGTGGGAAAGAGAGAGAGAGAGAAACGTGTTTTACTAAGTGGCTAGACAATTAAATGCATATCTATAATAAAACGATAATTTGTTATATTTGATCTCTGAAAAATCTATTTATGAGCCATGTTCGGTGGCTCAAATAGTACACATGCACACATACTAAACACACCGTCGTCCCGTGCCAGTCAGTCAGCCGGCCAGCCAGCTACATATACTAGCTGTATGATGTTGTGTTGTGTTCCTTGTTGGTGTTGATCGCTTTTAAATGCTCGCGCCACACACAATCACTCCAGCATTTCAGTTGGAATGATAGGAGCCAAGGCGCGCGCGCGCATGCAACAGTTTAAAATTAATTTTCATGACATAATGGTAGTCAATTTAACTCATCGACAGTGGTTGAATATAATGCGCACACATTTGTTGTTCGTTCGTTCGTTCATTCTTTCCTGTGTTCCCTCTCTCTCTCTCTCTCTGTGTGTGTGTGTGTTTTTTTTTTTCCTCTCTACCGGCAACAAAATTTATTGTGAGATAAATATCTTGAGATCTTCTACTTCTCCTTCTGCTATTTAACGAACCGATTTTGGTTTCCCGTTCGTTTCATTTGTTTCGCTGTGTTTGGTTACAAAATTCGTTTGGATTTTCATCGGAAGATGAACACGATGAACGTTTATCACGTAGAGGCACATAAATGTAAAACCTCATTTTCATTTCTTCAGAAAGTTCAGAGTTAAAACGCCAATGGCTTGCGGTCGAAAAAGATCGACGAATGAAACGAAACAGAGAAAGAGAATGTATGCACGTATAAAAATGAACACGAGTGATATGTGAGAGAGTAAGCGAAAAATAAAATAAAATGCGAAAGAATGGTTTGTTACCAAATGAGTAGAGAGTTCGAGAGTAGAGAAGTATACATATATATATAACAAAAGCGTAGAGAGCGTGAACACCAACGGTTGAAGGAAATGTTTTGACTTCTAAATAGGAGAGAAGAGAGGAAAACCAAATAGCATTCATGTTGAATGCTGAACAATGGTAGTGTTGCGGTGAAGATTCACGGTGCGCCCGTCTTTTGTTGTTGTTGATTTGTTGAAAAAGATTGTGTATGCGCCGGACATAGTTTTTCACCAACAACAATAAAACCAAAATATGTAGTATACTTTATAAATTTTGTTCAAA
Organism: Sitodiplosis mosellana; assembly: GCF_009176505.1. Lineage (NCBI taxonomy): Eukaryota > Metazoa > Arthropoda > Insecta > Diptera > Cecidomyiidae > Sitodiplosis > Sitodiplosis mosellana. The sequence continues at coordinate 1,632,099 of NW_022601406.1, read as the reverse complement.
CAAGGCACACAGTGGTTGGTTTTCATTTTTATTTTTATTTATCTCGTCATTTTCTGGTTTTTTTCTGTTCTTCCGTTCTTTCGTGTGTGCGTTTGCGAGAGAGCTTTGGAGTCGATTCAATTTTTCTTTCTTTCGGTGACTTTGTACGCGCGCACATCAATGTAGGTCGAAATGAAATCTCATCGAAGGAGAAAAAAAAATCTCACACGAAATCTGAGTGAATGAGACACACATAGTCTGATATCATAAATAAATTGGCCTGATAATGTTTTCTTTCTTTCTTTTCTCTCGTTCGTTCTTTCACCCGAAAATGTTGTCTTTTTCGCCCGAAAACTTGTCTCTTTCCTTCGAAAATGTCTGTCAGTCTGCAGAAAAAGGCAGGCCGTTTATGGACGGCTGTTGTTCGACCGCATATGCTCCCTATCCATAAATGTGTTAACAAAATATCAGTGATACACTCTCTGAAGTAGTGCATGTTATTATTATCATAGACATGCGCGCTGTGAGAAATACAACAAAACCAAATCGTACACCTCCTTTTGACCATCACTGCTGGTTCGATATTTAAGCGAAGATTTATGTCGTGTTGAGATCGATCGAGGGAGAAAGGGAGAGAGAGAGAGAGAGGCCATATCTATTCCGATAAAACCGACCGAAAAAAAATGCGCATACCTTTTGGCCTTCATCACTCATTTCGGAAGGTGAATATGAAAGTAAGACAAAACGGACAGGAAAAAGCCTATTACGTTGTGTGATAAATTCCGAATGCGTTTGCGGTGTGCAATGAATGTGATGTTGCTCTTTGTATTCTCTCGCACTCTCGCTCGATCTCTCTCTCTCTCTCTCTCTCTCTCTCTCTCTCTCTCTCTCTTTTAGATTTAGAATCGATTTTCTTCTGTCGCTTTTTCGTTGGTGGATTCGCGTTTGTGTCTGAGCGTTGGCCCATCGAAACGGCAAATACATGGTCATGGTCTCTTATTTATTATTTATTTTATTCGCCAAAGTCAAAAGCATTAAAATAATATGGCATATCTTCTAAAGTGTGGCAACACAGAACAGTATTCACTCCTCAGAGGTGAGATAAAAAGAACACCGATGGGGTATCTGTGCGTGCGCTGTGTTGCTGACTTTTGTTGTTGCTCTTTTTTCGGCTGCGCTTCGTGAAGCTGCTGAAGTTGCTCTCAGTGTTTTGTGCATTGTGTATGTACCTGTCCTTTTTTTCGGCATGTATAGTAAACGTTCAATCAGACAGAGATCACACAAAGCAAAGTTGAAGATAGAGAGAGGAAAATAGAACGAACATAAATGCACATGCATAATACGATGCCTATTCACAAATACAATACGAATGAGTGCGCCTGTCGCTTACACTTAATGAAAAAGACAGAAAAAAATGAGGAAGAAGAAGAAGAAGAAAATGCTTACCACCAAACCAGTTTTTCGCATAGCATAGTCCCGATCTCCTCTCGCTGTGTGTGCCCATATCGGTGATCTCTCGAATTTGTACACGCTTCCATACAAAAGAAGCATACATGGAAACAACAACAACAACAACAAAAAACACACCAAATCTTTACGCCGCTGGATGATTTTTGGGTGAACAAATTTACCGCAACAAATCTATAGGCGTGAAAATATTGAAATTTTTCGCATTCTGCCTAGATTCACTTTTTGTTCTCTCCCACACCTCTCTCTCTCTCTCTCTCTCTCTCTCTCTCTCTCTCCCTCTCCATCTTTTCCACACATATATCCTGTTTCAAATTAATTTTCGGCGAAATGTTTTGTTTGTGCGTCACCCACAGCAAATGAACAACAATATATATTTAAAAAAAAGAAGAAGAGACATGAAGCAAATCATTTGAATGAAACCGACGTTTTCTGGTCAGTGAGTCAAGAAAAAAAAATAACAACACAAAACCGACATTTTGGTCAGTCCTGTTGTGAGAGAGACACAGGCTCATTTCTATTGAAATGCGCTAAAGATTTTTCATTAAACACAAACCAACCAACAAAAGAAAAAAAACCGAGTATCGAGTCATAGCATCAGTTAAGCCGAACATTTGCCAAGAAAAAGGTTTACATATGATCTTTGGTTACGTGATGCTGTACCATCGAAAATATTTACATTGATTTCGTGTGTTTGGGTCTGTCAGCATCAGCAAAAGCAGTGGTGGCAACGACGACAGCACCAACAGCAGCAGCGGTGGTGGCGGTTACCTTCTTGCTTGTATGCAACAGAGAGTGTTGAGATTTGCGTATACGACACCGCTCCGTATTGAGCACATTTCAAAATGCAATGTATTTTATCGCCTGTTTCTCTCATCTCGTCTTTTTTTTATCCACATACAGATATATATTCCTTCATCTTTTATTTTCGGCTGTTGTTGTTGTTGTTGTTGTTGTTTTTTTTTTAATTTTGGGAATCACATTGGGTGTCGTATCATTAATAAGTTTAATTTGACATACACAACCAAAACATGTCAAAACATGCTGGTTTCCTCTTGTCTCTCTTTTTTCTTGTTCATTCTTCATTTGTTCTTCCTTTTCGTGTGTCTTTCTTCTTAGGCTGTGCGCTACAGTGCGGTGCTGTTCGCTTTGCTGCTCTGAACTATGCGCTTTGTGAACTGAGCTACGCGCTTTTGCGCTTTTGTTGTGTTGCATTGTGTTCGGGAAAGAGAACGAGACAGGGAGAGAGGGAGAGAGGGATATATCTGAAGAGAGTCCTGTGAATGGTTATATGGTGTGTATGTTTTCAATTGAATGTCGCTTTTGTATGCATTAGCGTAAATCTTGTTATAAATGCGCCTTGGCCACAGAGAGAAAATATTTGTGGTTATCTATATTGTTGGATGGTATAAATTACATATTTATGTAAATCGATATGTATGATTTCTCATATTACCGAGAGATAAAGAGAGAGAGAGAGAGAGAGAGAGAGCGACCGAAAAGGTAACACAGAGCGTAACAACGTAACAACACACAGAGAGAAATGAGAAGTTGGAAAAAAGTAACACGAACAATGACGACAACATACAATGAGGAGAAGAGAGAGAGAGAGAGAGAGAGAGAGAGAGAAATGCGATGAATTGGAATGTGCATGGTATATATATTGAAAAATTCGGTTCGAGTAGCATGCGTTTTTAAACTACAGTTTTGATTAATGACGGTGTTGTGCGCTGCTCATTCGTTCTGTACGCTTTATTTTCGCTCTCTTCTCTCTTTCTCTCTCTCCATTTCGATTACACAATGGCTCAATGTCATCACGTTTATTTTTTCTCTTCTTTCCTTTTCTCTACGTACATTTGTTGATTTTTTTTTCTCGTTTCGATTTTTTTAATAATACTTAACTTTCTTCCGAGATTCATTCACGCGAAAACTGTTTGTGTTTCCAGTTTATTAAAGTCATGTTTATATTACAGCAGTTTAAGTTAGTTCTTTTTTTTTATTATCAAAATGCTTTATCTCATTGTGCTCATTTCGTTCTTTTTTTCTCTTGTTTCGCTTGATTTCACCAGATTCATCACAAGCCGCACATCAAACGGGATGCTTTACTGGTGACAGTACCGCAAAATTGGTCACGGGTGAAACGCGCCTGCTCAGCGAACTTCGTATCGGTGACCAAGTACTGAGCATGGACGCCGATGGTCAGCTGAAATACAGTGAAGTGTACATGTTCTTGGATCGTGATGCGAAACAAAAACGTGAATTCATTCGAATCGAAACGGAAGATGGTTCGGCCATAACAGCAACACCAAGCCATTTAATTTACACATGGCAGAGCAGCGACAACAGTGTTACGACCGTTAGCAGTGTAGCCGATTTTCAATTTGCCGAACGCATACAAATCGATGATTTTGTGCTAACCAATGTAAATGGAACGTTGGAACCGCGACGCGTCAAAAAAATCACCGTCGAATTGCATCGAGGCGTTTATGCGCCGCTCACCTACGACGGCACGATAGTTGTCAATTCAATAGCAGCATCTTGTTATGCTCTAGTCGAAAAACATTCAATCGCTCACATCAGTTTCGTACCGATGCGAACGCTGCACCGAATAGAAGAATTGCTTGGCGTTGCCAATGGCATTAATGCCAATTTACCACGCGGCATTCATTGGTATGCACGAGCACTCACCACACTTAAGGATACAGTTTTACCATCAAAATGGTTTTATCACTCATGAAATCACTAAATAATCAATTATAAGTATTTTCTGTAAATAGATGGAATAAAAAGAACAAACAAACAAACAAGCAAGCAAACAAGCAAAGGAATAGACATTTAAAACATTTATATATATATTTGTATGTATATGTGCGTGTCAAGCGATAGACATAACAATACCTAGACAATAGGATTAATTAGGCATTTTCAATTTTCAATTTTTTCTTTGTAAATTTTTTTTTCATGTCGTCTGCGTGTAAGTCTTGTTAGATAATGATGTTAAGTAAATTTAGTTGTTTAAATCAATTTAGAATATGACTGCATACAGAAAAAAAACGAAAGAAAAAAAAAATTATTCAATTTTCAAGTGTTGTTGGGAAAACAATTAAAAAACAAACAATGAACGAGAATAATGAAAAATAAACAAAACTGCACCAGTTCAACTCGTTCGAAATTTGCATTTTTAGTTCGTTGAACTTTTTTTCTCCTTTCCACATAACATTCAGAGGTTCTTTAAGAAAATGAGGATTGAAGATTCCAAAATTGGTTTGATTTACCTGTGAAGAATGGTCAGGATTGGTCTAGATTTCCATCTTGAACTAGGCACTCACAATATGGTTCTAAAGCCAGTGAATCAATAAAACGATCCTCATCTCCCTATAAGCAGACTCATTGAATGGTATCAAAGCTAATGAAATATCACAAATACGAATCAAAGCTAGATAAATCATGTAACGATTCAGTGCTCGATGAATCATATTTTGATTTCAAGGTGGAAATCCAATTCATTTCAACTCCCTGATGAACGCAGTGGCGCATTTAGATTTAGACACACATTTTTAAGCGCATTGAAAAAGTTTTCAAACTGATTTAAAACGAAAAACTGCAATCTGAATTGAGCTAAGATGTTCTCGGAGCGAGAACTGGTTTGCAATTTGTTCAAATGGAAAATTTGAATGAATTTGCTGAAATATGTATTTTCCAAACGAAAAAGAAACTTGTTCATATTTGAAATGTCTTGCAAAGAATTACCCTTAAATGAATATCTAATGTATTTAAAAGTCCAGTGGCAAATACTTATTTAAAAGAAAGAATACTAATGTTCATGTTCAGTGCAAATGAACATTGAACCATTTCTCTTTCTCTCTCTCTCTCTCTCATTATTTATAATTTTTGGCAAATTGTTGGACACACATCAATTGCATCGGTATTCAATTACCGATTTCCTGAAGAAAATCAAAAAACACAAAGATTAGCTTGTGAAAAAAATGAACAACAACAAACAATGTCGACCGATCAATATGAAAACGAAAACAAATTTTTAGTTTGATAGCATAATAAATTAAGGAATCGACAAGATTTAGCATTAGATAGGCAAACAAATTTGTTATTAAAAAAAAAATTATTCCTATTAATCTATTTCGAAACTAAATAATTTAAACTATTCTATTTTAGAGCTCTTCAAATTTTGTGTCAAATATGGGATTTGTTTAAAAAAAAAAGAAGAGAAGAATGAAACCGCAGTGTGTATATGGGCTCTGAAATCGTTTCTATTTTCATCAATTTCACATACACTGAATACAAATAATATAAGTACGTGAATGAACCATTTCCCAACATGAGAATGAATATCGAACAAATTCCATAGAGAAGAAAGACGGAAAATTCGCACAATTTTTTTTAAAATCAAAAGCCATAGTTATTTAAAACACAAATAAACACACAAAATTAGCCTATACCAGTGATGAAATAAAAAGACAACCTATAAATCTTATAAAATGTAATCAATAAAGAAAATCCGCATCGGTAATTCTTTGCCAGTATTTGAAATGTCAAATGTTGCAAAGAATGATCTGTATCGGACACACATACACCACACACACACACACAACTAAATCATTCGAATTGAAACCGATCGTTTTGTTCAATCAAACATTTTATTATCAACAGGTCAACATACGCATTTATAACGCCAGAGTGTCTTCTTTCTTCAAACACTTTGAGAAGCTGACGATTTCGTCTCATTTCGTAACGGCTTCGTTGCTGTTTATTGTAACTTTGCATTCGGATCATTTTCATTCCGTATAAACTTGCCAACAGGTGGAATATGGAAAGAAAAGTGCTTGTTAACCAGAGAATGCCAAGAAGATGAAAAAAAACGCGTGCAAAATGACGGATTCATTCATTTGCTTTCGTTATGAAATTCAATGGTTTCATTTTATCTGTGCTCCGTAAACAAGATGAAATCCGATTTACAACATTTGTATGTCACAAATGAAGACTGGATGTTGATAATTGATCGATTTACCCACGTACCAAACCGGTGTGCCAGGAATAAGAATATATGATACAATTTTACACTTATTAGAACATTATATGCACATTTTGTACGCATTTATACTTTTACGATGATTATAAATATGATAACCTATTCGCTCCCCCCCCCCTCCTGAAATCTAATTCTAAACAATAATAATATGTACATATTCTGTTAGAAAGTAAACACTTTTTTCTTTCTCCAAAATCAATTGATGGAATATTAAAGCCTGTTCAAATGTTTCATTTTGTAAACGAAAAAAAAAAGAAGGAAAAACGATAAACTATCCTGTGAATATATGCTTAAATTGACTGGGAGTTGATTGAATATATCGATGAAATTTACATCAATTGTTGGTTTTTATTTTAAATGGCCTTATCAAAATTTGTATAGAAAGAAAGAAACATTTAGAACATAAACAGGTATTTAAATCGTAGACGATTTTGCTGACAACAACCCTATTTATTCAATAGATAATGAGTTTTTAAAATGATAATATGGAATAATAAAGACAAACGTTTTATATCTAAATTCACATCATAACACTTTTTTTATTCGAAATCTGTTTTTACACAACCAATTACAGCCAATTATCACTTACCGCCCACGCAATCACATGCATCAGCTATAGAATATCATCCGTGTTCATTAATACATTGATAACGTTTTTGATTCAAACAACTGTCGAAAAATGCTAGAACCAATTCGTCCAGCAAATGCAGTAGAACTCATTCAAAAGTTGTTAACTGCTTGAAAGTTTTGGTGGTTGCATTTGTAAACTTGCGACAAATTCCAATTAGATTTTTGAATGATTCTTTGGAATGGTCTCACCTCCGGTTTTACATAAATTTGGGCGAAAATGAGAAATATGTTTTAGTTGTATGTGTAAAATGAATCGACACCATTGTGAACGTGCTCTTCTATGATATTTGCAGCCTGAATGAGCACACGGTGTGATAAATACGCAGATCAGTTAAATATAAAAACACAAAAGCGATTAAAAACACTTTGTCTCATTTAATTTCAGTTTAAATCGTATAATAACAACGGAAGGTTATGGTTTAAACTGATCCAAAAAACTGGTCCGAACTGGTCCAAAATGATTGAAAACGTAATCATCAATTACATAATGCCATTCATTTTGTCTCTTCTAAATTGGCCGTTAGCATGGTCTTGTAACGTTCGGCATGAATTTCAAAGCGACGAAGTAACAACATTTCAATGCAATAAATTGCTTCTTTTAAACGGCTTTACATGTGAAGAAACTAAAGACATTCCAATGGATGTAAGAATAATGAATATAAGAGTGGGGGATAGACAATATGAAAGATGTCCAGAGAGTCGGCAAGCTAATATCCGCATCACGGGAACTAAATCAAACGATGACATCGATGAACTTCACAATCAACGAATGCTACTTACGTTCACGCACAAACGATATGGCACACAATATGACTCACATGAAGCGTATATCAAACTGAACAAAGCGATTTTAATTCGGCCCGAATACACGTATTCAATTGAAATTCAATTTCCATCCGTACCACGTATTCACAATTACTGTCGCTTAAACTCGGTTTCCCTAGTTGATCATAATGTTGTGGTTGAATTTGGAGGCACAAGAGGAGCCATCACTTCACTCAACGTAAGCCGCATCGATGAAGAAGAATTTCTTCATAAAGTAATTCAAAGTCCACGGATGTTGGTATTAGTATTAGTATTAGCATTAGCAATTGCCATTTGCATTCACATACTAAAAAACGCTGAAGACACAGATAGGACTCGTCATGGTTACATATATTAATTGGATTTAAGTTTGTTGCATTTTTCTTCCGTTATTTCGTTCTGAAAACGAAAAAAAACAACTCTTTCTTTCTTTCAATTTCTATTTCAATGTTCCAGTTATTTTTTAAAATTCGACAATCATATGAATGTCCGAGAATGAAAACGCAACTTCTATTCACAACACATATAAGTGAAACGAAAATAAAAAATTTATTGAAATGAAACAACACAATCGAATTTTTTCAAAGTGTAACAACAAAAAAGATTTTTTTAAAGTGTAACATCGGTATGTAGTAAGTGTAACAACATACCGATGTTACACTTTAAAAAAATCTTTTTTGTTGTTACACTTTGAAAAAATTCGATTGTGTTGTTTCATTTCAATAAATTTTTTATTTTCGTTTCACTTATATGTGTTGTGAATAGAAGTTGCGTTTTCATTCTCGGACATTCATATGTTCAAATTAATTTCTTTTTATTTTTAAATAATTTTCTTTATAACGCCATTCCAATAAAAACCGAACATCTTGCTATACATTTTTAAAATTTGATTTTTAATTTCCCCAGTATTTTTTGCAATGACGAATGAGGAACATGTAAAAATCGAAAATAAAATTTTGGTACACGTTGGAAAATACAATCTATTACAATCTATTACATTTACTTTGTACAATGTAAATTGTGGCATTTTTCTAGAAAAAAAAATTGATTTATCTAAACTGGTGATCACCAATTGGTCATCATTTCTCGGCCAATGTATTGTACGGTGGTAAACCTCTATAAACAATAGCTGATCGCATGCCAAATGTAATTTCGGTTTCGTTACGAAGATCGCATAGTATTGCCAACAAATTTGGATTTCGCTTTCCTTCCGATTTCAACAGGATTCGGCTAACGTGTTCCTTGGAGCGTGCATCTTTGCACACTTTAATTTTGGGATGTGTCATTTGTTTTGGTACGATCCATTGTGTGAGTATCCATATAGTGATGAGATCAACCCAAACGTCGGTGACAATGGTCTGTATGGAAGAAAGGTTAAAATGAAAAGATGTGAAAAATGAACGAAATATGAAAACAACCAGGGTTAGATAACCAGGATATAGGTTATACAACGTTTAAACAAGGTCAACTTACGATTGCACCCAAAGTTCCTGGGCAGCCATTTTTAAAATATGTATAAGATGAGCAAGCCGCTTCCGATATCGTTCCAGATGGTTTTGTCGCAATTGAATCGCAGCCAAACAAGAGCATCAAACAATTATGTCGCATACTTTCCAGCTCGAAATTGCTGAAAAAGTTCAATGAACTTCCATGACCTGAATACACAAATAACTCATTTTTCGACAGACATTCGGATATTTTCTCTGCTGATGGTACGATACGTTCGATACGTTCCCAATTTGGTAAGCAATTATCGTAGAATTGGGTCATTCGTTTGCACATATCATTCAATTTGTCATCATTGTTCGGATTGATCATGCTGAAACCGTTTTTGATGCTCATTTTCAGGTAACCATCATCGATTTGATCTTTGTATCGTTCGTACAAATCGAATAGCAGATAAATGGAATGTACACGGGTAAATTCTTGCGATGTCAACACCATTTCCCACGGCATTTGGTCTAAAATTTCATCAATGACCAAGATGCATGGATAATATGTGAAATCCTTGAATGGAGTTTTCGCCTTCAGCTCCAACAAAAACTTTTCAATGCGACAACTGTCCTTATAACTTGGTGCAATATCACGAGCGGCTTGCTCAATTTTTCCATTGTCCAACAGATCGATTCGTCGGGCCATTAAACTAAGCAAAATAACTTGATCGGGAGTCATCCAGCCGAGTTCACCGGCAAATTTGTCTACATCCTCGAATATCTTCTGTTCAAAATCTTCACCAGCTTTGCCTTTGATTTTGCCAGACAGCAATGTTATCCATGGTCCAAGCCATGTTGCCATATCTGCTACTAGTTTCAATTGCGTTTGCTTCAGCCGCTTCATAAATTCACTGTATTTGGTTGGTAGCGTATTCATATAAGATAGGTAATTTTCGTACAGCACCTGATGCACCTCGTGGGCCGTTGACAGTATCTGTATGGAGGAGGAGGAGAAAGAGCAATTTTGTTAATTTTTCCCACGTTCAAAATTTCAATCTCAAAATTTTATCAATTCAATCTCATTCAATTCATAATTGAACCTAAATCGATCGTGAATTGAACATTTTCCTTGAATTTCTTGTCAACTTACGCTCTTTTCGCCGAGTTCAATGAAATCAAGAACGATGCTAATTGGACGATTGTCTCGTTTTTTTGACAAACTATCGCAGAACAGTGTGATTTTAATAGGTGCATCACTGGTGTACACATCTTTTGTTGTGGCAAATCCATTGTATCCGCTGTACACTTGATTAAATTGAACGACATTCCATTGTTTTGGCAACTGAGCACACTTCGAACGCAGTGCATCGAAGTGATTTTTATCTTTATCATGGGGTATCTTTTTTGGTTCACCAATCACAACATGACTCAAATACTCCGATAGGTAATCAATAAGTATATTTTTCGTCTCTCGTTGCAAATCGCTGGATCTCTGTAAGGGATGTTCAATTTTACTCGCATTTGGCCGATTGTCGCTGAAGAGAGGCTGTTGATCATTGTTCAACATTGTGCTAATAAATCCACAGCTCAGTGCCATGCTGTCATACAGAATTGCTTTATCGTAAACACCCGATCGATCTGCTTCCCATGCCATTCGTTGATAATCACTTCGAACAATTGACCATGGTTTCCAGCGCCATTCATGTTCATCGGCATTTTCGACGTTGCTATTTAATTCAGACGATTTATTTGTTTTAACGGCATCCATTGCCAAATTTTTCCAATGTTTCTTTTTCACAGTTCAATCACAATTGTTTTTCAATGCAACGATAATTGGAATTCGGTTTGACACCAGTTTGAATGATCCAGACGGCGCACCAAGCACATTAGTGACGTTTTAGTAAACAATGTTTCTGACACTTTCAACCGGAATTTTTTTTTAGTAGAAGAATTTATTGTTGTCCTTGTATTTCAGCCAAGTATCGATTGATAAACTGCAAAATATGAAATTTTTGATGATTAAATATCTGAAAATTCTGCATTTTTTCATTGTAGACAAAAATTGTAGTTTCTACCGAAAAAAAGTCGTTAAATTGATTTAACAAAAATTTATTTATACAAAGAATTGTACAAATTCACTCTATTTTCCTGAAAATTATTCGTTTCCTTTGGTATTTTTTCGTTTGAATCAATTGTACTTTGTGTAAGTTTTAACTTTAAATGTTTATAATGGATTGATGTGAATAAATTGCAAAAAGAAGTGTTCTATTGACGTAAACACAAGCATTCAAACTCATCCGTAACGTAAACGCACAACTGAATGCTCTGCTCTGCACTGCTATGCTTCGTGTTAACGAGACATAGTTGTGTCAAATCGGTCGAGCATAACCTCAACCAATCCACTGCATTGTTATGTACTAAAAACTGTGTGTGTGCGTATATAAACATCTTTGGTGTATTTCATTTCCCATTTTGAGACAGAATGTTTTTTGAGTAGAAATGCAACCAATTTAGTGTTTTGTTTTATGGATTTTTGTTTGAACATTGATTAAATAGAGACGATTGAACAAATTTTACCGTAAAATTTTCACATAGACAAGAGTGAAAAAAAAGAAGAAGAAGAACAACAAAAGACCCAACCAAAAATACCATGAATGAGAGTTCAAGTTCACCAATTGAATATGGAAGTGAAACAGAGCTGCTGGCCGATTTTAAGCGATACATGAATGAACCGTCCAATTTGGAACGTGCAACAAATTATCTATACAATTCATTGGTGGATGAAACAATAATGGGTGTTGTCTTTGAATTACATTATTTACATAAAACTGGTCTCGATGTTGCACTCGAAGGTGAACCAGAAGATCCATCCGTGTATGTGCTTTATACTTACAAATATTTTCTTTTTCTATGGATTTATTTTCGATGAAACGTTCCACAGAATAATCTAAAATCGGTTTTCTTTTATTTCTTCAAATTCAGATTTAGCATTGTGGATATGCCTGATATGGATGTGTTTGGTTCAACAAATACAAAGAAGGCTGTGGATTGTACGTGCCCAAATTGTGATCGGCCTGTTGCATCGTCTCGATTTGCACCGCATCTGGAAAAGTGCATGGGTATGAAAGTGAATTCAATACGATTTTGTGGGCGCTAATATTTTGGCATGCTTCATATAAGAAGGTTCTTACGGAACTCCAAATTTTTTTCTTTCAGGCATTGGTCGAAATTCATCAAGAATTGCAAGTCGACGAATCGCCAATTCACGCGATGGCAACAATTATTTTGGCAATAATGTTAGCGATGATGAAGACGACGCCGATTGGTCTAGTGATAAAAAGAAGAAGAAAATTCAATCGATGCGAACGAATGGATCCAAAAAGAATGGAAAATAAATGGGAAAACAATGACACAACAAATCAAAACTGAATTACAATTTTTCATTCGTTCGACTGACATCAACACCACATTTTCAAGCTGTGTACATTTAATGGGGCAGGAAGGGGGCTGACAAAGGCAAAATTATCTATATATTATCACACATAAAATTGATCAACTGCGGAAATATTTGTTTTAGTTATTCGATAAGTAGAAGTTGTAGGATATTTTAATGAAATATATGTATACATAAACGATACTAAATTTGAATTGAAATTCCGTTGAATATCATTTCTTACTATTTTTCCCTCAAGTACACATATACTTTGTTCAATAACAATGCCACTCCGAATCTTCGGTTCGAAAATCATTTTTAAAAGACGGACACTTTAGAATAGTCAACTTGAAAATGTACAATGTTACAATGTACGTGCCCAAATTGTGATCGGCCTGTTGCATCGTCTCGATTTGCACCGCATCTTTGTACATTGAACATGAGAATTCTGAAACCACTGCGTTGTTGCATTTCACGAATAAATTCATTCTGACTTGGAATTTTAGATAAACTTTACAATTGAAATAAATTGTAAATCTATATAACATATCTATGACGATATGCGCCCCATGGAATGATTAACCGTTACGATCCAATGTGGTCCTTCCCGAGTAGCAAAAATCTCAGGCTTGCAACCAAAATTTGTTATAAATCGGTTTCAATTCAGTTATTCGCAACAAAATATGTTATAGAACAGTTGCAATGTGGTTTTTAGGTAACAAGGCATCCGCTTTGTTATATATAAGTTATAGAAAAGTTATTTTTAAGTTGCAGAAAAGGAGAAATATTTTAACAAATTTACCAACTGGTTGCCAGATAACTCATAATCTCAAAACTTTATTGTAACGTTGCTGCAACTACGATTTGGTTACATACGTAACCATGATACGTCAGTGCATTTCACCTTGTCAAACATTCATACATTTGGTCCAAGAATGCAATTCCTGTTGAAGAATTTGCCAAGCTAATGAGTTTCGAAAACGTTGAGAACGTTAAACGTTTCGCGTTGGTGGATTTCATCCAATCGAAAACCAATCATTACGATAAAAACAGAGAAATCACAAAAAAAAACAACTTGTGTTGAAACTACTTCATTACTATCTTTCTTGTTACAATAACGTAATTCAAGTTATAATTAAGTTACATTCATGTTATATAGAGGTTACAGTAAGGTTACTTCAACTAAACATATTGAATGTAGATATGTTGTATAAAGAAATAGAATTTGGCTGTCATTAGAATTCTTTCCGTAAGGAATACATCGCCTAATCAAAATTCTGTGGCAATAATTTTGAAAACGCAAAATAGAATTTTATTTGTTACTCTTACGTTTATACAACATTTCAAAAACTGAAATGCAACTTGAATAACACAAGTTGTAAATATGTTGCCGAAATGTTTTTGCAACGTGTTTTTATATGATGAAAGTCTAGATGGAAGCTAAGAAGTTCCTGCAACATTACTACAATGTAGCAGTATTGTTACAACAATTCCAAGGTTCTATTTGAGTTACATTTGAGTTTTAGTAACAATGGCAGTAAAAATCGCCATATTTACTGCTGTTTGAAATTTTTTGCACATTGATGCGTTTGTTCTTTCGAAAATAAAATCGAATTTATCATATATTTATGCATTTTCAACATTGCGTTTTAGCTAATTATTATAATTTTGACATTATAAATCGTATTTGAAATGGTTTGAGATAGTTAAACGAGAAAATTACAAAAATTGAAAAAAAAAATATTTTGCACATTTTTTCTCAAAATTGCATCTTTTGAAGGGCGCGTGAATTTTAAGAGCCTATCGTGGCCACTATTGACGACAAAATGACATTCGTTGTAAAATTTCGATTTTGAAAATGTTCAAAATCGGCAAAATATTTTCATTCTCACACATATATATATATAAATTGCCCAGCGATTAAATATTTTTCTAGTTGAATTTGTCAAAGATAGAGATAAATGATGATGCCGTTGAAAGGAATGAATTGAAGAATGAACATTCAAATTGAAACTCGATAGTAACTTTATTGAAACTTTCTTTGGTTATATGACAGTATGCGATTTATGAGCATGGCTATTGCAACGATATAATAACATAACTAAAATCGAATTATAACCGAATTATAACCAATTTGTTACAAATAAGCCCCGCCTCGCGGCTAAACAGCTTACAATACGGTTATTGTAACGTTACAAAGATCGGCTTGCAACATCTTTGGAGTTGTTTTTAAGTTATAGTAACCCATTTGCAACCGGGAAAAAGGGGAAATTTGCTACTCGGGCTTTCATCACTGGATTTATCCTGGTATGTCAATGCCAGTCATAGCCTTGTGTACTAATTCGCATAATTTCATGGAACATTTTGAACAGTTGATTGCTTCTCGAAAAAAAATATGAACATTTCGTTGCTTACATGAATGCATCCAAGCAAACAATGGCAGCGAAAACTTGGGAGAAGTAACGGACGATCAAATGGATTTTAAATTATTATTTTTTCCCTGATGGACATTATTCAATGGTTCGCCGTTATTTCAATTAAAAACCACTCAAGATGTTATTAACCCAATCTAAGCGATGGTTCCATATGGAACCGTTTTTAAATATGTTCTGCAAGAACACGTAAATTGGTCAATTTTTATTTCGTTCCTCGTCTAATGACGTTTTTATGACAGAGAAAAGTTTAATCTATCATAAAATATATAATTTATACCATTTGGTTCGGCACAATATGAAATAGGGCATTTTGCATTTCGGCAAAGAAAATTTAGGGGGTCAACACATGGGAATGAATCGGAGAATTTTCAAACAACTCGATTATTATTTTATTTCGGAATGAAGTTTTAAAGCCAAGCATGTACAGTTACATATTTTTTGATCTCAAAATTAACATTGACAACAAAAAACATGAAAAAAAACAATCTTTCCATGGTTTTTCTTGTATTTGTATTGAAAAAATACGTCGTGACGAAATCAAGGTTTTCCACGGAAAGTCTTATGAATTTTCAATCGGTCGCACTATAATCCAAAAGTATGCATGCTCACCTTTATCAAAGACTTAAAATTGAATCGATTTATTTTTTATTTTGTTTGCATTTAAGCCAAATTTTTAGAACTTTGCAGGAAAAAATTGAAAAAAGAGATCACGGCTTTGAATGGGTTAATGTTGTAAACAAATTGCTTACACATACTTTTATGAACTGTATTCTTTCCGCGCTCTTTTATGAAAAATTTGCATTTCTTCCATTGAATTAATGCAATTATTATAATTCGATTATGGTTCATCATTATCTGCAATATAACATATTTTTATCAATTCTACGAAGATATTTCAATCAAAAACCATTTATGTAGATTTAACGTATACGTTCGTTATAAAATAGATATTGTGATAATAGATACAAATGGACACAAGTTTTGTAGCCATTAACGAGTGCATCAGTTTTGAACACAATTTGTCTGCGACCAATTAAACGGATGCTTTTTCCAAACAGTATAATAACACTGCAGGAACATGTGTAATATATAGATTTTCCCTTCAGTTTTACCAGCTTATTACTCAGCACCTCTTACCTTACCAGATCGGCATACCGGGATAAATTTCCGAGTGAATATTTCTAGACGATATTTTCGATCACGTTTTCATCCTAAACAATTTATTTTGCAAATATTTCAATACCTGACTTGAAATGAAGCCAATGATTCAAAATTTTTATTGTCTAATGTTTCAATAAGGAAAATGAGATTTATTTGTATATTTTTCGTTTGTATAATCGTATTTTAAAGTTAAATAAACTTAAACTATAAATAAATTTTTTGGGAAAATAATGACTTTGTTGAACGTTAATTTTTTGTTTTACTGAAGTTCACATCTTGAATATGAAGTGTTTTTCATCGAATTTGTCTCTATAAATAGGCATGCTTTTAAGTTTTTTTTTCAATATTCTTCATCAAAAGCTATAATAAATCCATTGAGACGTTTTCATCAACATAGTCGACTATGTTTAGAATGCTTTTTGAGCTTATTTTTTTGTTCAAACTTTCATCAAATTTGAGCTGTAGCCGTTGAATAAACCAAAATTATGGATATGTCCATTATCGATGCACAACAATAGAAATGTGTTTTGCTGGGAATTCTACCGTTGAAATCGTTGTAGTTTTTCTAAGCAGCTGGGTTGCTTGGTGGTTTGAAAACTGGACAGATTTGGTCGAAATGGTTGTTCAAGCCGCCTTGTGTGATTTCCTCATCGCAAAGAAAACACTTTGGTCCGTCAAGTTCAAAAATGAAATAGATGTTTGAGCCGATATAGCGATGACGTAATGCCACAGCCGAAGAACACCCGCTTGTGTAGCAAAAACCGCCACAGCTTTGGCCGCATTTGACCGCATCTTTGTTCCCAATCACTTTGTTGGTCAGCACTTGAATGTCTGAGGCCATTTTGTAGCTATCGTATGTTGGTATTTTTTGTGATATCTTGCTATCCTTGGCAATCGAAGCCAACATTTCTGTGACATCGGAATCGTTGTCGGCATCACGTTTGTGGTTGTTGTTGAGAATGAGATTGGTTTTGAATCGTCTATTGAAGTATTCAATCGCTGCAGCAAGCAAGTAGACGTCCAAGTCCGGATTTTCTTTTTTTTCGCCATAGTAGTCATTTATATCGATGTATAATTGAATCATTTCGTACTAAATTGTGAAAAAAAAAACGAATGCGAATTCAGGGAAAAATGGGTATTAGTTTCAAATCTAAACAAATTGAGTGTTGAATTCAAAATCGTGTCAACTTACCAAAATTGCTTCGACAAGCTGTTTGCGTGTGCGATGTTTGAACCAGAGTTTGCTGCACCGAATGAATATCTGCTTCGATGAGTATGACGTTTTTTCATAGGTGACGGCAGCACGGGATTTCAATTTGTCGCACCATTCCATTTTGATTCCATCCAAGTTGCAATTGAATATTTTCTGGTCGATCGCATCAAAAATCGATTGTAACATTCCATCCGAACTAACGAACGATGGAAGCGGCACTGGATTTGCCACACGATCACCACCATGTTCTGCACCCGATGCCATTTGACCACGATTTTTCTACAGGAATAAAATATTTCTTCTAAAAATGCAATACATTCAGATTGAATGTCAATTTCACCTTGTTGTTTCTTCCTTTTGTACGCACAGTCAGTGATAATTCCGCTCCGGCTTCTAAAAGTTGACGCACAGATATAATACCATTTATTTCCGAATCCATATTGTCAACACTTTGTGCAATGTGAATTGCGTTTTGATTTACTAATGTCAAACTGGAGCTAATCAATGTGCACCAACGAAAGAGCCAACTTAGAATAAACTCAGTTTTCAAATGAATAGCTATTCAATGCGCTATGATATTACGCCGTGCCGAATTGCTGTATTTTATACGCGAATTTTAGTTGAAAGAATCACCGTCGGATGGCCAAAGTATGAATATCGTAAAATGACATGATTGGTGACAGATTTATTCAATTATCACTTGCAAGCAACAACAATGACAAAGCGCCAAAAACTGTTCATTTTGATTTTTTTAATTTGATTGGAAAATGAATTTTCCTAAGAAAGTAAATGAACCGTATTGAAAAATACCACTGAAATCGAACAGCAAAGGAAATTTGATTGAAATTCGAATGAAAATGACCCACCCTGTTGAGAAATTCTTAATAAGAATAGATCACCACGATACATTTCGGTCGTGACCAATAGGCGGTAGTTAAGTTGTTAAGTCATGACGCACCATATACGTGCATATCTAGTATAAAAGGACTTTGTATAAACAGAGTGAGAACTGTTACAGTTCAACTGTATCAATAAATCAGTTGTCTTTGGACACTTCAACACATCCAGTCGACGAATCAAATTCAAATTAAAATAACAATTACAATCTGGGGCCCGTTGCACAGTACTAGTACTGTTACAATTTTTGTAAATTGTAATTGTAATTGTAAATACAATTCGTTGTAAAATTGGTTTTTCAATAATGAATGTGACGGTCAAAAAGAAAAAGCGATTGATATCAAAGCGATTGATATATCTATTGACTAGATCGAGAGGAGAGTATGTGAAAAAATTCTAATATATTTTGAAAGAGGAGAGTATGATTTCTGTTGATTCTATCTGCGTTAAAAGGAAGTATGTTGGCATCCCGTCTAGCCTCCGCGGTTTTTCACGGTTTCCGCGAAACTGATAAAAGATAACAACATGGTGTCTTCGGCAAAGTTGTAGTACTTGAGGTTTTCTTTAACATTGCTGAAGATATCTATCTCTTATCTCTTATCAGTTGCGCGCAACTCGCGCACATAAAAAAGCAAATTGTATATAGAACTTTTTTTTCTTATCATTTTTCGCGCTTTTCGCGGAGCTAATAAGAGATAAGAGATAACTGACTTCAGCAATGTTATAGAAGACCTCGAGTGCTACAACTTTTCCGAAAACACCAAGTTGTTATCTCTTATCAGTTCCGCGGAAACCGTGGAAAACCGCGAGGACCCGCCAAAAATGAACATACTCGCCTTTAACCATTTTT
>NW_022601406.1:1603005-1612740 GCF_009176505.1 Sitodiplosis mosellana | reverse complement strand
TTACTCTTCTCTTTCACAACAAAGTCAGATGAACTTACTCTCCTCTCGATCTAGTCAATAGATTTATCGGTCTAAAATTCGAGGCAATATTTGTATTTGAAATTTTTGGAATGGGTGTTACAGTAGAAATTTTCCATTGACTTGGGAAAATTCCATTCTTCAACGATTCGTTTATTGTTTTGGTCAGAAAATGGCCGATATATTCCATAGAGTCGAACCACACATTAGAGTTACACAATTGACTCTTATTCACTTTTTTCGTTAGGTATTTTGATGCCTTAGTAATTTCTCCAATAGAGACTTCTTTAAATTTAAAAATATTTTCATTACCAGTGCAATTTCCAGTGCAGGAACATTTGGAATTTGCAAATTTATGTCTTTTATGCTGTCTATAAAGAAGGTGATAAATTTTTCACTTATTTCGTCAATATCTGTACTTGTAGTGTCATCGAAAATTATTTCATCGCTAAATTTAGCCTTTTTACTTGGAAGAAGTTTATTTAAGCTTTTCCACATTTTCTTTTGATCGGTTCCTGCTCTAACAATTTCATCTTTAATTGCATCATTCTTTTTTTGTTTTATCAATTTGTTATATTCGTTTCTTTTGTTAACTCGACCAATTCAAATCAGTTTTATTCATTTTCCAATTATTGTAGAGTTCTATTTTTACAGATTTTAACTCATTTAATTCATCATCAAACCAAGTTAACTTCAGTTTCTTATCCTTCACTGTCACAAGTTTGACCATAGGCTCAACTGAGGCCTTCACATTCGATCTAATTAATTCTGTTTTATCATCTATACCAAAAATTTCGAAGTTCTCCCATTGACAATTTCTTACTATTCTTTGGCTGGTTTTCGAAAAGTCAAAATTAATATCACCTGCTATGACATTCAATTTGTTAATATTTGCGTTAGTTTCAATGTATTCGTTTATCATATTGATCGATTCATTTGGGTTCGTATCCGGTGATCGGTAAAAACCGCTATAGATACCTTTCATATCACGTTCAATTATTTCTATGGTTATGTACCAAAAACTATTTGCAATAGAGTTCGATTTACGTTCATATATGTGTCGCTGAGCATAAAAATGGGAACACAGATCGGTTTCAGACATAGTTTATTCTAGAATATACTTTTTCATGCTTCGTTCGTTCTGGATCAGATCTGTATTCACATTTTAGTGCTCAGCGACACATATGTAATCATATTTATTTAATTTACACCCGATTTCGATGGAAAATTTTCAATATCATTTCTTCTATTGATTTTTCAGCTATAATTTGATTTAGTTCGATATTTTCTTATGCAATTTAACATATTCCAGACTGATTCGATCATAATTGCTTTATAATTTTTATAATATATTTATTTTTTATACATAAGATATTATGGTGGTGAGTTTCAAATAAAACGGCACAAATTAAATATGATGATAATGACACGGTAATTGTGTGTGGTGATTTTAATCAGACGGGAGTCAAGTGGATTAAGGCGGACGACGGTGATTACTACCTGCCAATGAATATGAAAACGGAAGGTGGTGTAGCTGTCATTGATACAATGCTCGGTTGCGGTTTCCATCAAATGTGCAATCTTGAAAATGCTGCCGGCAATGTTTTGGATCTCGTATTCACAAACAAATTCTACGATTTATCGCTTGCGGAGTCGCTGACACCGTTGATAGAAACTGATGTGTGGCACAAAGCGATCGAGGTTGAAATCACAATTGATGAAAATGAAAGTGAACTAAATGACGTAACTGAGTTTTACAAGTATAAAGCGGCTGATTTTGTGGCGATGAATGAATTCTTTGTTGGGAGAGATATTTCTTCTGAAGTTGGGCGGCAGGACGACATTGGAAATTCGTTTCAGATGTTTGAGAATGTTGTACATGAAGCAATGGACAAATTCGTCCCAAAAGTCACCGTTGAAAACAGCACAGATCCACCGTGGTACAACAAAAATCTGAAACACTTGAATAATTTGAGAAGAAAGGCACACAAAACGGGCAAAGGCCACAAACAATTTCGCTTATTATATGACTCTAACTGATTCCTTCGTAGCGTTACAGGGTCAGTTGTTCCAGTCATACATCACCCGCATACAATCGGACATCAAGTCAAATCCGAAACACTTCTGGAGGTTTGTGAACGACAGGCGCAAACGCAATGACATACCATCGATTATTGAGTACAACAACCATGCAGCCAGTAGTGACACATGGAAAGCGGAGTTATTTGCGGATTTCTTCGAAAGCCAATACACACCGAGTGATGACATTGATTTGGATAACTTGCTAAGTGAATGTGGTGATAATGCGTTTGACATCGAAAAGAACGAGGCTGATGTATTGAAGGCACTGCTTTCGATCAATGTGAACAAATGAGCTGGCCCTGATGGCATTTCACCGAAATTACTCAAAAATTGCGCGTATTCACTCGCTACACCGTTATCAAAGTTGTTCAATAAGTCATTACAAGCGGGAATAGTGCCGAGTATTTTGAAAAATTCGAGAATTGTGCCGATTTTTAAATCTGGCAAAAAGAGCATTGCATCGAACTACAGACCTGTTGTCATGATACCAACAATAGCGAAGGTGTTTGAAAGTATTGTGAACAGTAAAATTAAAGCATTTGTGAACGGTAAAATAGTCTATAACCAGCACGGTTTTGTGAATAATCGGTCAACATCATCGAATTTGCTGCAAATGGTGAACTACACTATGGACTCAATGATAGCGAAATGTCAAACCGACGTACTGTACACCGACTTTGAGAAGGCATTCTATCGAGTCAACCACAAGAGGCTTCTGCAAAAGCTGGCAAGACTCGGATTTGGGCGAATTCGCCCAAGTCTTAAGACTTGTCAAATGGTTCCATGCATATTTGACAACCCGAACACAGTTTGTTAGAATCGGCAACAGAAAGTCAAGAACTTTCACCGTCTCGTCCGGTGTACCAGCTGCAAGTATCTTGGGACCTTGTCTCTTTATTGTTTTTATAAATGACATTGTCAACTTTGTTACTCATGCATTTGTTTTGTTGTTCGCAGATGATTTAAAACTCATTTTAAAACTCATTTTGAGAATCACGTCACCGAATGATGCCCGCTTATTCCAAATGGCCATTGACCAATTGCACGAATGGTGTATGCTCAACAAGCTGTACCTTAATCTGAAGAAATGTTTCGACAGAGACCTGGGGGTCATTTTTGACGTGAAACTCACATTCGCCAACCACATTGATACAACAGTAGCTAGCGCCTACGGAGCATTAGGTTTTATTTAGCGGACACTGAAACACAAGTTTACTATAGAATCAGCAAAACTGTTATATTGTGCCTTAGTTCGATCGAAATTGGAGTATGCTAGTGTCACCAGTCATACATTAACAAAATTGAATCAGTACAGAAAGACTTTGTAATCTGGGCACTTAGGGGAATTTACCAAAAAGATGCTAACTACAGATTGCCATCGTACCAATTAAGATGTGATAATTTGAATATTCAACCGCTTTGGAGGCGGCGTATAAATGCCTCAGTATTTTTAATTCATGATCTCCTATAAGGAAAGTCGATTAGCGCTGCACTAAGAGAAAAAATTGTATATACCAAAGAAATGTGAGAAACAGAGATCTAGTTCGAATTGAGACTTATGGGACTGACTACGCCCGTAACCAACCGTTTATTTTAGCGTGTAGGTATTTCAATAAAGTAAGATAAACGTTTTTGGACTCAGCATCGAGACAAATATTCAATAGAAATGTAGCAAATTTAGACAACAATGTATTTGAGGAACTATATTTTTAGAGGTGGTGAACACAATCGGTCACCGCAGAACGCCACTTCGAAGTCATTAGGGCTGGTGGCTAGGTGATCCGATTCGGGGTGTGTCACTGCTTGTGTAAAATTTTTGAATGTGTACGAATTGTATTATGCTATTCAGTCTGTGATTAGACGGTGAATAAATAAATAAAATAAATAAATGGATACAAGTTTAGTATTCATTGGAATGCAATCGTAAATGCTCGCAGATTTGCTGAAGAACAAAGCATAAACATTGGAAATAACTTGGTCAAAATAGACAATTTAAACGGAAATAATAATAAAAATTTGAAAGAATATTAACCCAAAATAATTAAAATTCGTATTGAAACAATAATTTCGTGTGATAAAAACTAAACCTTGTGAAAACTCAAGATTTAAATTGCAAAGATTTATGAATGTGATATTCAATCAATAGTGAAAATTAGCTACTTGTACACCACCGTTCCTGCGTTTCAATAAATCCAGCTATTTGACCTGATTTGTTTCCCCATCCATATTTGAAGAAATGGTTTTGAGTGGGAAATTCAAACTACTTGGCCCCACTTGGTAGCTTAGATAGTTTGGTAATCCAACGGGTGATATGACATATGCACAATTTCGCATAATTTGATGATAAACTTTTCATGGACAGTCGATGACTGATGTCGTGAAGACAATTAAAAATATTTCATTTCATACATCAACTGTCACTATGAGCGTATGCATCAAATGCACCCGGCAATTACAACAATGACAGTGATAAGAAAAATAATTATTACGTTCTCACATGTGTCGTTGAGAATAAAAATGGGATTAGCCGAAACCGCGTGTTTTTATGCGAATCATTTGTGTGTTTCTGGTACGAGATACGAGGCAAATATCTCAAGCAAAGATGAAGATCTTGAAATGTTTTAAAACATTGATGAAAATGATTCACATGTAAACGAGCGGTTTCGGCTGATCCCATTTGTATTCTTCCAACGACACACATATTATATATTGTGTCGCTGAGCATAAAAATGGGGATACAGATCTGTTCGAGAAATATTTTATTCTAGAATAAACTTTTTCATATTTCGTTCTTTCTGGATCAGATCTGTATTCCTATTTTTATGCTCAGCGACACATACATATGTAGCTGTGAGAATGAAAATGGCAATACAGGAATGAACATTCTGAAACGCATCAAGAAAAAAAAATCGCAAAAATGAATCATGAGTTCTGAATATGCAAAAGTGAAACATGAATTTACATGGAAGCATAGGAGGTTCATGGTTCACTTTTGCGTATTCAGAACTCATGATTCACTTTTGCGAATTTTTTTTTCTTGATGCGCTTCAGAATGTTTATTCCTGTATTGCCATTTTCATTCTCACAGCCTCATATATAATTATACTTATTTTAATTATACACTTTCTATGGAAAAATTTTCAATATCATTTCTTCTATTGATTTTTCAGCTATAATTTGATTTTCTTATGCAATTTAACATATTCCAGACTGATTCGATCATAATTGCTTTATAATTGACATGGTCGGTTTTATACATAAGATATTATGGTGGTGAGTTTCAAATAAAACGGCACAAATGGATACAAGTTTAGTATTCATTGGAATGCAATCGTAAATGCTTGCAGATTTGCTGAAGAACAAAACATAAACATTGGAAATAACTTGGTCAATATAGACAATTTGAACGGAAATAATAATAAAAATTTGAAAGAATATTCACCCAAAATAATTAAAATTCGTATTGAAACAATAATTTCGTGTGATAAAACTTAAACCTTGTGAAAACTCAGTATTTAAATTGCAAAGATTTATGAATGTGATATTCAATCAATAGTGAAAATTAGCTACTTGTACACCACCGTCCCTGCGTTTCAATAAATCCAGCTATTTGTCCTGATTTGTTTCCCCAACCATATTTTATGAAATGATTTTGAATGAGAACTTAAAACTACTTCCGACGTTCGCTTTTATTAGAAGCCACCTAACCATCAGAACTGATTGGAGTAAAAAAACTCCAAATCAGAAATGGTGTTACTTATATACCTTTGGGAAAATTTTATCCAACCTAGTTGGCGTACCATTGTATCAAGAAGATCAGACAATTCACTGGTACTATTACTGCTCATTTGCGGTTGTTAGCACTTATGGCGTGCTTGTTATATACACCGCATACTATTACAGTATGCAAGGGGAGATGGGAAAGTTCCTTCCGTCCACTTGCCTCTTCGGAATCATTTCTTGTGTAAGTTTAATGAAAGAAACAGATTTATTTTGATCATGGGATAAAGACTGTATTCAGTCAAACATATGCAAGACTCACCATTTATATTTTCAATGTGTTTAAACCCAAATGATTTGACATTTCCAACTATTTTTCCGACGCATCCATACTTTCAGTATATTCCATTTGTAAGGGCGACGCTCTCACAAGATCGGGATAAGTATCATTCGCTGCTTACATTTGCTGGTCGTTACATTTATCATGACAATCATGACCACACAGAGCATAATCGAATCTGCTCGGATCAAATGGATATGACTATGAAAAATTTGTTTATCAGACTAGGGTTATTAGCTGTTTCAGCATGGTTTGGGATCCTCGGGCCTATTTACTTTTACATCACGGAAGGAGTTAAAACAACGACAATTGAAGTGAAAATTCCGTTCGCTGAAGAAGACCCAAAAAAAGAATATGCTATGAATATGTTACTTGAGGGAATTGTCTTTTTTCATGGTGGGCTTTTATATATAGGCATGGAAATAGCAATGGCAATTTTTGGAGATGTGGTAAAAGTATTGCCGATTCTGATCAAGAACCGACTCAAGGAACTGACCGAATCGCATGAAAGAAAGGAGGTATCTGAGCTACGGCTTTGCTTAGCCTTCAAGAATATAACAAAACAATTGCTCGATTATGAAGAGTAAGATTTGATCGATTCCTTTTCAGTTCGAAGAATGTCTTAATTCCAAACACTGTCTATTTTTACAGCTTTGTAGCGTGCCTTCGTGATTTCTTGTACTGGCGAACCTTAGTGACACCAGCTCTGTTCACTTACTCGATTGCGATGGCCATTTTTTGTCAATACACTGTAAGTCTCCATTTTCATACCTTCAATTTCAAATTTGAACAGACAAAATTCGAATATTTTTAACAATTCGTCTACCTTTCAGATGGGTTTCCTGGCAGGCTATGGAATGGCTGTGATGTCATGGATTCAATTCTACTTCATATGTGAGACTGGCCAAGATATTGAGGTAACGTATTTTATTGCATATTCAATAGTGTCATGTTGTATCACATGAATATCGAATAAACTTTCAATTTTCGATTTACATTTCGGTTGGTGTCCAGGATAATGGATTGGATGATATTCTCTATGATAGCAATTGGGTAGATTTACCTTGTGAGCTGCAGAAGGACTTGATGCAACTGATTAGCCAAAGGCAAAATCGAGTAACTCTCGATGTGGGGCCATTTGGAGTTGTTAACCGGGATCTCTTTGCGAAAGTATGTTTGTAATCTATCGTAGTTTTGAATTGAAGTAAGGTATATTTTCTAAGAATAATTCTCTAATAATTTCATTTTCCATCTTTTTCACTTCCAGGTAACAAACAAAGTCTATTCTTTTGTTATGTTCTTGCGTAATTTTGCTTCTTAAATTTATGGCGCGATTGCTGCACCATTGTTTGGACACTTCTAGATTCTATTCAAAATGAATCGATTTCTACTTCTCTTTATATTTACGATCCTGTTGATTAATTGTTGAATTATATCTATTCTTTATGTGGTAACCACACAAAATGAAGAAAACGAAAATTCCGAAACGTCAAAATGCCGAAAAAAAAATCTCGAAAAAAAATTCCGAATCCAAAATACCGAAAACCAAAAACGCAGAAAAATTAGTTCAAAGTCCCATTCCATAGAACCGGAGGGTAATACTATTGCTCGAAAATACTATTCATTCGTCACCTTTATCGCCAATACCTTGCAAATGATGCACAAATATACATATTTGTTGTTGTACCGAAGCGCTAGATGCACTGATAGTTTATTAGGGCGGTGACTCCGTAGATGGCTTATTATAGTAGTATTTTCTGATTGGCGATATAGGTGATGAATAAATAGTATTTTCGAGCAATAGTATTACCCTACGGTTCTATGGAATGGGACTTTGAACTAATTTTTCTGCGTTTTTGGTTTTCGGTATATTGG
Source organism: Sitodiplosis mosellana (assembly GCF_009176505.1). Lineage (NCBI taxonomy): Eukaryota > Metazoa > Arthropoda > Insecta > Diptera > Cecidomyiidae > Sitodiplosis > Sitodiplosis mosellana. The sequence goes on along the minus strand of NW_022601406.1, from coordinate 1,604,705 downwards.
ATTCGGCATTTTGGTTTTCGAATTTTTTTTTTCGGAATTTTTTTTTTCGAGATTTTTTTTTGACGTTTTGACGTTTCGGAATTTTCGTTTTCTTGATTTTGTTGGGTAACCCTTTATGTATACTCCTTTAAATAAATTTCGGTCTTTTTGAAATATGAACAAATGTAAACCAGACTTCCTTACACTGAACGCAGCGAACTCAGCAATGTAGCGAGCTCTGTAAAGTTAGAGCTGTCGAAAAAATTTCTGCAAGTGAAATCGCCAATTTATTAGGACTGGTTCACACTGATTTCTCTGTTTTTCGCTATAATCGTTTGATGTCAAATGGACCGAAATATATTTTAAGGAGTATACAAATGCTGTAATGCCAAACAATATCACTCGCTTATTATAATGTTGCCCATAATTAGCTTCTTTTTTGTTCTAATTTTACACTTTGAATAATACAAAACAATTCAATTTACACCTTGCCAACTAAATATCAAACTAAATAAGAATAAGAAAACAATATTTCTGCACTCGATTTCAATAAAAGCGACCAAATAATTTTAGTTCTTGATTTGGATCGCGTAGGTAGTCGACTGGGCAATATGGAAATCTATTCTTTGAATAAAAGTCTTGAACTAATTTGTTGCAAAAAGCACATAAAATGTTTGGATGACGCATTCTAAATGCGATCTATTTTATTCAAATTATCTCTCAATTTTGAGGAAAATGTGGCCAAATTTGATCTCACTAGATATTTCCCCTTTGCGTTTCCGATTTTATTTTATGTATTTGTGTTTACACATCTACCGAATGAAATAACAAATAATAATAATAATATCAAACCGATCTGAAGAGATAGACAAACAAAAACCGGCCGTTATTTTATTATTTATTGAAAAGAATAAGAATTCGGATGTATATTCAATTTGCCGGCTATGTGTCAGATTCCAGGGTTGAGATATGTTCATATCAATTGTACTTTGGGTGTCCTTCAGTGTCTTAAAGTTGAATACAAAGTGTGCCAGGTCGGTTTTCTCATAATTAGAGGTTCAATTTTTGAGCCATTTCAATTTACCGCACATATGAAATAAAACGACAACTATTGATTCTGTTGGACTTTTCATACTTTATCATAACCAGTGAATACATACAGATAACATAATATCTGTTCCTAAGCATTATCTCCTAATTAGCTGCAGCTATTTCGAATTTGTGACTCATTTCCCGAAAAAATTCGTAGCCTCTTTGAATTTGTGATGGATTTTTTATGAAAAGTATTGAAATACTTACCAAAAATTTAAAGAGGCCACAAATTTTTCTTGGAAAATGAGTCAAAAATTCAAAATAGCTACAGCCATTCAGGAGATAACGCTTAGGAACAGATAATATGTTAGCTGTATGTATTCACTGATCATAACTTTCCCTGAAGTTTACTTTGAGAAAAACACTTTCAGACTTAAAAAATCTTGACAGGAAGTCAGTAAAAAGCAATTCTCAAAAGTTTAGAGTTGACATAAAAAGGTAAAATTTTGATAATGATAATAAATAGTGCTACGTATGGTTTTAGGTAAGTAAAGTCATTAAGAATACGTTACTTATATTGTATTTTCGAGCAAAGTGTCGTCATACCGCCAATTGTTCATGCATTTAATTATTTCGAAATGGAAAAAAAGAAAACTCATTAAAAATTTAAATTATTTCCTTGTGAGACA